>NC_074700.1:29139682-29189468 GCF_029448725.1 Salvelinus fontinalis | reverse complement strand
TAACCTTAATGTTATCTAACCATTCCCTGACCTTAATGTTAGCTAACCCTTCCCCCAACCGAAACCTTAATGTTAGCTAACCCTTCCCCCAACCCTAACCTCAATGTTAGCTAACCCTTCCCCCAACCCTAATGTTAGCTAACCCTTCCCCCAACCCTAACCTTAATGTTAGCTAACCCTTCCCCCAACCCTAACCTTAATGTTAGCTAACCCTTCCCCCAACCCTAACCTTAATGTTAGCTAACCCTTCCGCTAACCTTAATGTTAGCTAACCCTTCCCCCAACCCTAACCTTAATGTTAGCTAACCCTTCCCCCAACCCTAATGTTAGCTAACCCTTCCCCAACCCTAACCTTAATGTTAGCTAACCCTTCCCCAACCCTAACCTTAATGTTAGCTAACCCTTCCCCCGACCCTAACCTTAATGTTAGCTAACCCTTCCGCTAACCTTAATGTTAGCTAACCCTTCCCCCAACCCTAACCTTAATGTTAGCTAACCCTTCCGCTAACCCTAACCTTAATGTTAGCTAACCCTTCCCCTAACCCTAACCTTAATGTTAGCTAACCCTTCCCCCAACCCTAACCTTAATGTTAGCTAACCCTTCCCCAACCCTAACCTTAATGTTAGCTAACCCTTCCCCCAACCCTAACCTTAATGTTAGCTAACCCTTCCCCCAACCCTAACCTTAATGTTAGCTAACCCTTCCGCTAACCTTAATGTTAGCTAACCCTTCCCCCAACCATAAACTTAATGTTAGCTAACCCTTCCCCCAACCCTAACCTTAATGTTAGCTAACCCTTCCCCCAACCCTAACCTTAATGTTAGCTAACCCTTCCCCTAACCCTAACCTTAATGTTAGCTAACCCTTCCCCCAACCCTAACCTTAATGTTAGCTAACCCTTCCCCCAACCCTAACCTTAATGTTAGCTAACCCTTCCGCTAACCTTGATGTTAGCTAACCCTTCCCCAACCCTAACCTTAATGTTAGCTAACCCTTCCCCCAACGCTAACCTTAATGTTAGCTAACCCTTCCGCTAACCTTAATGTTAGCTAACCCTTCCCCCAACCCTAACCTTAATGTTAGCTAACCCTTCCCCCAACCCTAACCGTAATGTTAGCTAACCCTTCCCCCAACCTTAATGTTAGCCTACCCTTCCCCTAACCCTAACCTTAATGTTAGCTAACCCTTCCCCTAACCTTAATGTTAGCTAACCCTTCCCCTAACCTTAATGTTAGCTAACCCTCCCCCTAACCTTAATGTTAGCTAACCCTTCCCCTAACCTTAATGTTAGCTAACCCTTCCCCCAACCCTAACCTTAATGTTAGCTAACCCTTCCCCTAACCCTAACCTTAATGTTAGCTAACCCTTCCCCTAACCTTAATGTTAGCTAACCCTTCCCCTAACCATAATGTTAGCTAACCCTTCCCCTAACCTTAATGTTATCTAACCATTCCCTGACCTTAATGTTAGCTAACACCTTCCCCCAACCCTAACCTTAATGTTAGCTAACCCTTCCCCCAACCCTAACCTTAATGTTAGCTAACCCTTCCCCCAACCCTAATGTTAGCTAACCCTTCCCCCAACCCTAACCTTAATGTAGGCTAACCCTTCCCCTAACCTTAATGTTAGCTAACCCTTCCCCTAACCCTAACCTTAATGTTAGCTAACCCTTCCCCCAACCCTAACCTTAATGTAGGCTAACCCTTCCCCTAACCTTAATGTTAGCTAACCCTTCCCCCAACCCTAACCCTAACGTTAGCTAACCCTTCCCCTAACCCTAACCTTAATGTTAGCTAACCCTTCCCCCAACCCTAACCTTAATGTTAGCTAACCCTTCCCCCAACCCTAACCTTAATGTTAGCTAACCCTTCCCCCAACCCTAACCTTAATGTTAGCTAACCCTTCCCCCAACCCTAACCTTAATGTTAGCTAACCCTTCCCCTAACCCTAACCTTAATGTTAGCTAACCCTTCCCCCAACCCTAACCTTAATGTTAGCTAACCCTTCCCCAAACCCTAACCTTAATGTTAGCTAACCCTTCCCCAACCCTAACCTTAATGTTAGCTAACCCTTCCCCCAACCCTAACCTTAATGTAGGCTATCCCTTCCCCTAACCTTAATGTTAGCTAACTCTTCCCCCAACCCTAACCTTAATGTAGGCTAACCCTTCCCCTAACCTTAATGTTAGCTAACCCTTCCCCTAACCCTAACGTTAGCTAACCCTTCCCCTAACCCTAATCTTAATGTTAGCTAACCCTTCCCCCAACCCTAACCTTAATGTTAGCTAACCCTTCCCCCAACCCTAACCTTAATGTTAGCTAACCCTTCCCCCAACCCTAACCTTAATGTTAGCTAACCCTTCCCCCAACCCTAACCTTAATGTTAGCTAACCCTTCCCCCAACCCTAACCTTAATGTTAGCTAACCCTTCCCCAACCCTAACCTTAATGTTAGCTAAATCAAATCAAGTTTATTTTATATAGCCCTTCGTACATCTGCTAATATCTCGAAGTGCTGTACAGAAACCCAGCCTAAAACCCCAAACAGCAAGCAATGCAGGTGTAGAAGCACGGTGGCTAGGAAAAACTCCCTAGAAAGGCCAAAACCTAGGAAGAAACCTAGAGAGGAACCAGGCTATGAGGGGTGGCCAGTCCTCTTCTGGCTGTGCCGGGTGGAGATTATAACAGAACATGGCCAAGATGTTCAAAATGTTCATAAGTGACAAGCATGGTCAAATAATAATCAGGAATAAATGTCAGTTGGCTTTTCATAGCCGATCATTAAGAGTTGAAAACAGCAGGTCTGGGACAGGTAGGGGTTCCATAACCGCAGGCAGAACAGTTGAAACTGGAATAGCAGCAAGGCCAGGTGGACTGGGGACAGCAAGGAGTCATCATGCCCGGTAGTCCTGACGTATGGTCCTAGGGCTCAGGTTCTCCGAGAGAGAGAAAGAAAGAGAGAAGGAGAGAACTAGAGAGAGCATACTTAAATTCACACAGGACACTGGATAAGACAGGAGAAGTACTCCAGATATAACCAACTGACCCTAGCCCCCCGACACATAAACTACTGCAGCATAAATACTGCAATGTTAGCTAACCCTTCTGCTAACCTTAATGTTAGCTAACCCTTCCCCTAACCCTAACCTTAATGTTAGCTAACACATCCCCCAACCCTAACCTTAATGTTAGCTAACCCTTCCCCCAACCTTAATGTTAGCTAACCCATCCCGCTAACCTTAATGTTAGCTAACCCTTCCCATAACCCTAACCTTAATGTTAGCTAACCCTTCCCCCAACCCTAACCTTAATGTAGGCTAACCCTTCCCCTAACCTTAATGTTAGCTAACCCTTCCCCCAACCCTAACTCTAACGTTAGCTAACCCTTCCCCTAACCCTAACCTTAATGTTAGCTAACCCTTCCCCCAACCCTAACCTTAATGTTAGCTAACCCTTCCCCCAACCCTAACCTTAATGTTAGCTAACCCTTCCCCCAACCCTAACCTTAATGTTAGCTAACCCTTCCCCCAACCCTAACCTTAATGTTAGCTAACCCTTCCCCTAACCCTAACCTTAATGTTAGCTAACCCTTCCCCCAACCCTAACCTTAATGTTAGCTAACCCTTCCCCCAACCCTAACCTTAATGTTAGCTAACCCTTCCCCAACCCTAACCTTAATGTTAGCTAACCCTTCCCCCAACCCTAACCTTAATGTTAGCTAACCCTTCCCCAACCCTAACCTTAATGTTAGCTAACCCTTCCCCCAACCCTAACCTTAATGTTAGCTAACCCTTCCCCTAACCCTAACCTTCATGTTAGCTAATCCTTCCCCTAACCCTAACCTTAATGTTAGCTAACCCTTCCCCCAACCCTAACCTTAATGTTAGCTAACCCTTCCCCTAACCTTAATGTTAGCCTACCCTTCCCCTAACCCTAACCTTAATGTTAGCTAACCCTTCCCCTAACCTTAATGTTAGCTAACCCTTCCCCTAACCTTAATGTTAGCTAACCCTCCCCCTAACCTTAATGTTAGCTAACCCTTCCCCTAACCTTAATGTTAGCTAACCCTCCCCCTAACCTTAATGTTAGCTAACCCTTCCCCTAACCTTAATGTTAGCTAACCCTTCCCCTAACCTTAATGTTAGCTAACCCTTCCCCTAACCTTAATGTTAGCTAACCCTTCCCCCAACATTAATAACCCAGTGTTTCCCAAACTCTGTGCGCATTTTGGTTGTTGCTGTAACACTACACAGGCGATTCAAATGTTAAAAAAACAAAACGTGAGTTTGGGAAACCCTGCTTTAACCTAAATTGGAACCTTAACACAGGGGATTCAAACTCATTCCATGGAGGTCCTACTGTCTGCAGGCTTTTGTTTTTTCCTTTACATTTAGACATTAAGACCTTGACAATCAGGTGAGGGCAGTTCCTTACTAATTAGTGACCTTCATTCTACAGAGACAGAAGTTTTTCTAATGTAGCTGACACTCACACCCTAATGTAGCTGACCCTCACACCCTAATGTAGCTGACAACCACACCCTAATGTAGCTGACCCTCACACCCTAATGTAGCTGACGACCACACCCTAATGTAGCTGACCCTCACACCCTAATGTAGCTGACGCCCACACCCTAATGTAGCTGACGCCCACACCCTAATGTAGCTGACGCCCACACCCTAATGTAGCTGACGCCCACACCCTAATGTAGCTGACGCCCACACCCTAATGTAGCTGACCCTCACACCCTAATGTAGCTGACCTTCACACCCTAATGTAGCTGACGCCCACACCCTAATTTAGCTGACGCCCACACCCTAATGTAGCTGACGCCCACACCCTAATGTAGCTGACCCTCACACCCTAATGTAGCTGACCCTCACACCCTAATGTAACTGACCCTCACACCCTAATGTAGCTGACGCCCACACCCTAATGTAGCTGACGCTCACACCCTAATGTAGCTGACCCTCACACCCTAATGTAGCTGACCCTCACACCCTAATGTAGCTGACGTTCACCCCCTAATGTAGCTGACGCCCACACCCTAATGTAGCTGACGCTCACACCCTAATGTAGCTGACGCCCACACCCTAATGTAGCTGACCCTCACACCCTAATGTAGCTGACCCTCACACCCTAATGTAGCTGACCCTCACACCCTAATGTAGCTGACGCCCACACCCTAATGTAGCTGACGCCCACACCCTAATGTAGCTGACGCCCACACCCTAATATAGCTGACGCCCACACCCTAATGTAGCTGACGCACACACCCTAATGTAGCTGACGCCCACACCCTAATGTAGCTGACGCTCACACCCTAATGTAGCTGACACTCACACCCTAATGTAGCTGACCCTCACACCCTAATGTAGCTGACGCCCACACCCTAATGTAGCTGACCCCCACACCCTAATGTAGCTGACGCCCACACCCTAATGTAGCTGACGCCCACACGCTAATGTAGCTGACGCTCAAACCCTAATGTAGCTGACGCTCACACCCTAATGTAGCTGACGCTCACACCCTAATGTAGCTGACGCCCACACCCTAATGTAGCTGACGCTCACACCCTAATGTAGCTGACGCCCACACCCTAATGTAGCTGACGCTCACACCCTAATGAAGCTGACGCCCACACCCTAATGTAGCTGACGCCCACACCCTAATCTAGCTGACGCCCACATCCTAATGTAGCTGACCCTCACACCCTAATGTAGCTGACCCTCACACCCTAATGTAGCTGACGCCCACACCCTAATGTAGCTGACGCCCACACCCTAATGTAGCTGACGCCCACACCCTAATGTAGCTGACGCTCACACCCTAATGTAGCTGACGCCCACACCCTAATGTAGCTGACGCCCACACCCTAATGTAGCTGACCCCCACACCCTAATGTAGCTGACGCCCACACCCTAATGTAGCTGACCCCCACACCCTAATGTAGCTGACGCTCACACCCTAATGTAGCAGACGCCCACACCCTAATGTATCTGACGCCCACACACTAATGTAGCTGACCCCCACACCCTAATGTAGCTGACGCCCACACCCTAATGTAGCTGACACTCACACCCTAATGTAGCTGACGCCCACATCCTAATGTAGCTGACGCCCACACCCTAATGTAGCTGACGCCCACATCCTAATGTAGCTGACGCCCACACCCTAATGTAGCTGACGCCCACACCCTAATGTAGCTGACGCCCACACCCTAATGTAGCTGACGCCCACACCCTAATGTAGCTGACGCCCACACCCTAATGTAGCTGACGCCCACACCCTAATGTAGCTGACCCCCACACCCTAATGTAGCTGACGCTCACACCCTAATGTAGCTGATGCCCACACCCTAATGTAGCTGACCCCCACACCCTAATGTAGCTGACCCTCACACCCTAATGTAGCTGACGCCCACACCCTAATATAGCTGACGCCCACACCCTAATGTAGCTGACGACCACACCCTAATGTAGCTGACCCTCACACCCTAATGTAGCTGACGCCCACACCCTAATGTAGCTGACGCCCACACCCTAATGTAGCTGACGCCCACACCCTAATGTAGCTGACGCCCACACCCTAATGTAGCTGACGCCCACACCCTAATGTAGCTGACGTTCACACCCTAATGTAGCTGACGCCCACAGCCTAATGTAGCTGACGCCCACACCCTAATGTAGCTGACCCCCACACCCTAATGTAGCTGACGCCCACACCCTAATGTAGCTGACGCCCACACCCTAATGTAGCTGACGCCCACACCCTAATGTAGCTGACGTTCACACCCTAATGTAGCTGACACTCACACCCTAATGTAGCTGACGCCCACACCCTAATGTAGCTGACGCCCACACCCTAATGTAGCTGACGCCCACACCCTAATGTAGCTGACGCCCACACCCTAATGTAGCTGACGCCCACACCCTAATGTAGCTGACGCCCACACCCTAATGTAGCTGACGCCCACACCCTAATGTAGCTGACGCTCACACCCTAATGTAGCTGACGCCCACACCCTAATGTAGCTGACGCCCACACCCTAATGTAGCTGACGCCCACACCCTAATGTAGCTGACGCCCACACCCTAATGTAGCTGACGCCCACACCCTAATGTAGCTGACGCCCACACCCTAATGTAGCTGACGCCCACACCCTAATGTAGCTGATGCTCACACCCTAATGTAGCTGACGCCCACACCCTTATGTAGCTGACGCCCACACCCTAATGTAGCTGACGCTCACACCCTGCACACAGTAGTTTTTCTAATGTAGCTGTCGCTCACACCCTGCACATAGTAGTTTTTCTAATGTAGCTGACGCCCACACCCTAATGTAGCTGACGCCCACACCCTAATGTAGCTGACGCCCACACCCTAATGTAGCTGACGTCCACACCCTAATGTAGCTGACGCCCACCCCCTAATGTAGCTGACGCTCACACCCTAATGTAGCTGACGCCCACACCCTAATGTAGCTGACGCCCACACCCTAATGTAGCTGACGCTCACACCCTAATGTAGCTGATGCCCACACCCCTCTCCCTTCACGTTTAACTGTTTCCTCAGCCTCTGCTGAGCCATGGTGATGTAGCCTATGGCCATGTTCCATCAAAACGACTGCATCACAAGTAACGACTCATTATCATTTGTAGATCAGCCAGTCAGTCACAATTTACCCATGATACATTGCGGTTTGGATCCTCTCTAACACGGCGTATGTCGCTGCCGCGATTTTAACGAACGTTCCAAAAACATATATATGTATTCTGAAGGCCACAACCTATCTGTCTGTCGTAACGGATACTGCAGTTGAACAAGCATGACGCAGACCCTACACGTTGGACACATTTTTTTTTGTGATGATGTAGGGTAATCTTTATAGTTGCTGTCACATCTTAGTTCCTGAAAAGATACCACTACTACTTTACTGACTCCTGCACAGCTTGGCCAATGTTTGTAGTGATGATGAATAAAGAACATCTCATCGCTAATTAGACTGCATGTTTGTGTTCCACCTCTGGGCAGCCTAAAGTTGCAGGCGTCCGAGCAAGTATCAAGACCGGTAAAAAAGAGTCTGACAATGGGGCGGGATCTTTTAGCATCGCCCGGGTGCCATAGTTTTGTCATATATGCTAACATCTTGGCGAGAGTAAATAGCTGCATATAACTCAGCAGCTAAGAAGAACAGTAAATCGTTATTACGTTTGCAATATTGACAACAAAGTTTGTACGAACATGTCGACAAAGTATTTTGTGTAAAACATGTAAATAGCTGCGTGTAGCCTATAACCCCTCCTGGAAAAAACTACAGGAAGTCGCGTTTTATGCAACTCCTTGATCACGCCTACAGCTTTATTGCGCAATATGGTACACAGTATGTGCTCAACAAAAGTTCAACATTCACCTGCCAATATTTATATCAAGCCGTCTATGAATAACGTTTGGTGCATAACGACTCGATCACAACGGCAGCGTCAGGTCATTGCGTTTCGGTACACCACAAATACATTTATTTCCAACGGAAGCTGCGTTGCTTTATGTGTGTTGCTTTGAATAGACGGTTTGACAGAAATGGTCGCAGAAGGTGAATGTTGAACTTTTGTTGCAGACATATCCAGATGATGCTGCGAAGCATTTTGTGAGATAGTGCAGTAGGTTTTTTGCGACGTGTACATTTGATAAACCCCAACCTATGCACCACACAGAACACACTGCAACTGCCTCTGCAAGACAAACGGCAGCGTTCCATAGAGTACCACAGTATGAGTCATAATACCCATGAGACCTAGAAGGTCAAACAGGGAAATGGTTCGAATCATTTTTCCTTCATACATTTTTCCCCATAGGGGATTTTAGAAACACTTAAAATAAGGTCTGTTTCATTTTTTTATTAAAAAAATATATATATTTCACCTTTATTAACATTTACATTTACATTTAAGTCATTTAGCAGACGCTCTTATCCAGAGCGACTTACAAATTGGTGCATTCACCTAATGACATCCAGTGGAACAGCCACTTTACAATAGTGCATCTAAATCTTTTAAGGGGGGGGGGGGGGGCAGAAGGATTGCTTTATCCTATCCTAGGTATTCCTTGAAGAGGTGGGGTTTCAGGTGTCTCCGGAAGGTGGTGATTGACTCCGCTGTCCTGGCGTCGTGAGGGAGTTTGTTCCACCATTGGGGTGCCAGAGCAGCGAACAGTTTTGACTGGGCTGAGCGGGAACTGTACTTCCTCAGTGGTAGGGAGGCGAGCAAGCCAGAGGTGGATGAACGCAGTGCCCTTGTTTGGGTGTAGGGCCTGATCAGAGCCTGAAGGTACTGAGGTGCCGTTCCCCTCACAGCTCCGTAGGCAAGCACCATGGTCTTGTAGCGGATGCGAGCTTCAACTGGAAGCCAGTGGAGAGAGCGGAGGAGCGGGGTGACGTGAGAGAACTTGGGAAGGTTGAACACCAGACGGGCTGCGGCGTTCTGGATGAGTTGTAGGGGTTTGATGGCACAGGCAGGGAGCCCAGCCAACAGCGAGTTGCAGTAATCCAGACGGGAGATGACAAGTGCCTGGATTAGGACCTGCGCCGCTTCCTGTGTGAGGCAGGGTCGTACTCTGCGGATGTTGTAGAGCATGAACCTACAGGAACGGGCCACCGCCTTGATGTTAGTTGAGAACGACAGGGTGTTGTCCAGGATCACGCCAAGGTTCTTAGCGCTCTGGGAGGAGGACACAATGGAGTTGTCAACCGTGATGGCGAGATCATGGAACGGACAGTCCTTCCCCGGGAGGAAGAGCAGCTCCGTCTTGCCGAGGTTCAGCTTGAGGTGGTGATCCGTCATCCACACTGATATGTCTGCCAGACATGCAGAGATGCGATTCGCCACCTGGTTATCAGAAGGGGGAAAGGAGAAGATTAATTGTGTGTCGTCTGCATAGCAATGATAGGAGAGACCATGTGAGGTTATGACAGAGCCAAGTGACTTGGTGTATAGCGAGAATAGGAGAGGGCCTAGAACAGAGCCCTGGGGGACACCAGTGGTGAGAGCGCGTGGTGAGGAGACAGATTCTCACCACGCCACCTGGTAGGAGCGACCTGTCAGGTAGGACGCAATCCAAGCGTGGGCCGCGCCGGAGATGCCCAACTCGGAGAGGGTGGAGAGGAGGATCTGATGGTTCACAGTATCGAAGGCAGCCGATAGGTCTAGAAGGATGAGAGCAGAGGAAAGAGAGTTAGCTTTAGCAGTGCGGAGCGCCTCCGTGATACAGAGAAGAGCAGTCTCAGTTGAGTGACTAGTCTTGAAACCTGACTGATTTGGATCAAGAAGGTCATTCTGAGAGAGATAGCAGGAGAGCTGGCCAAGGACGGCACGTTCAAGAGTTTTGGAGAGAAAAGAAAGAAGGGATACTGGTCTGTAGTTGTTGACATCGGAGGGGTCGAGTGTAGGTTTTTTCAGAAGGGGTGCAACTCTCGCTCTCTTGAAGACGGAAGGGACGTAGCCAGCGGTCAGGGATGAGTTGATGAGCGAGGTGAGGTAAGGGAGAAGGTCTCCGGAAATGGTCTGGAGAAGAGAGGAGGGGATAGGGTCAAGCGGGCAGGTTGTTGGGCGGCCGGCCGTCACAAGACGCGAGATTTCATCTGGAGAGAGAGGAGAGAAAGAGGTCAAAGCACAGGGTAGGGCAGTGTGAGCAGAACCAGCGGTGTCGTTTGACTTAGCAAACGAGGATCGGATGTCGTCGACCTTCTTTTCAAAATGGTTGACGAAGTCGTCTGCAGAGAGGGAGGGGGGGGGGGGGGGGGGGGGGGCGGAGGATTCAGGAGGGAGGAGAAGGTGGCAAAGAGCTTCCTAGGGTTAGAGGCAGATGCTTGGAATTTAGAGTGGTAGAAAGTGGCTTTAGCAGCAGAGACAGAAGAGGAAAATGTAGAGAGGAGGGAGTGAAAGGATGCCAGGTCCGCAGGGAGGCGAGTTTTCCTCCATTTCCGCTCGGCTGCCCGGAGCCCTGTTCTGTGAGCTCGCAATGAGTCGTCGAGCCACGGAGCGGGAGGGGAGGACCGAGCCGGCCTGGAGGATAGGGGACATAGAGAGTCAAAGGATGCAGAAAGGGAGGAGAGGAGGGTTGAGGAGGCAGAATCAGGAGATAGGTTGGAGAAGGTTTGGGCAGAGGGAAGAGATGATAGGATGGAAGAGGAGAGAGTAGCGGGGGAGAGAGAGCGAAGGTTGGGACGGCGCGATACCATCCGAGTAGGGGCAGTGTGGGAAGTGTTGGATGAGAGCGAGAGGGAAAAGGATACAAGGTAGTGGTCGGAGACTTGGAGGGGAGTTGCAATGAGGTTAGTGGAAGAACAGCATCTAGTAAAGATGAGGTCAAGCGTATTGCCTGCCTTGTGAGTAGGGGGGGAAGGTGAGAGGGTGAGGTCAAAAGAGGAGAGGAGTGGAAAGAAGGAGGCAGAGAGGAATGAGTCAAAGGTAGACATGGGGAGGTTAAAGTCACCCAGAACTGTGAGAGGTGAGCCGTCCTCAGGAAAGGAGCTTATCAAGGCATCAAGCTCATTGATGAACTCTCCAAGGGAACCTGGAGGGCGATAAATGATAAGGATGTTAAGCTTGAAAGGGCTGGTAACTGTGACAGCATGGAATTCAAAGGAGGCGATAGACAGATGGGTAAGGGGAGAAAGAGAGAATGACCACTTGGGAGAGATGAGGATCCCGGTGCCACCACCCCGCTGACCAGAAGCTCTCGGGGTGTGCGAGAACACGTGGGCAGACGAAGAGAGAGCAGTAGGAGTAGCAGTGTTATCTGTGGTGAGCCATGTTTCCGTCAGTGCCAAGAAGTCGAGGGACTGGAGGGACGCATAGGCTGAGATGAGCTCTGCCTTGTTGGCCGTGGATCGGCAGTTCCAGAGGCTACCGGAGACCTGGAACTTCACGTGGGTCGTGCGGGCTGAGACCACCAGGTTAGGGTGGGCGCGGCCACGCGGTGTGAAGCGTTTGTATGGTCTGTGCAGAGAGGAGAGAACAGGGATAGACAGACACATAGTTGACAGGCTACAGAAGAGGCTACGCTAAAGCAAAAGAGATTAGAATGACAAGTGGGCTACACGTCTCGAATGTTCAGAAAGTTAAGCTTACGTTGCAAAAAATCAATAAAATTAAAAATCTTATTGACTAAAATGATATAGTACTGCTGGCTGGTGAAGTAGCCTGGCTAGCAGTAGCTGCGTTGTTGAAAGTGAAGCTGGCTAGGTGACCTCGACAGTTTCTCTAAATTTCTCTAAACTACACAATTATCATGGATACAAGGACAGCAAAGACAACTAGTTAACACTACGCTAATCAAGTCGTTCCGTTGTAATGTAAGTTTCTACAGTGCTGCTATTCGGTAGAAGTTGGCTAGCTAGCAGTGTTAGCTAGCAGTGTTGGCTAGGTAGGAGGACGGCAGCGCGGCAGGCGAAAATGGCTGGCTAGCTAACCGATAATTACTCAAAGTTACACAATTATCTTAGATACAAAGCTAGCAAAGAAAACTATGTAGCTAGCTAACACTACACAAAACAAGTCGTTCCGTTGTAATGTAATCGTTTCTACAGTGCTGCTAATCGGTGGCTAGCTGGCTAGCTAGCAGGGTTGACTACCCTACGTTACGTTAGGACGAGAATACCTGGCTAGCGAACCTCAGCGAACCTCGATAACTACACAATTATCTTTGATACAAAGACGGCTATGTAGCCAGCTAAGTAGCTAGCTAAGATCAAACAAATCAAAGATAGCAAAGACAACTGTGTAGCCAGCTAACACTACACTAATCAAGTCGTTCCGTTGTAATGCACTCGTTTCTACAATGCTATTCGGTGGCAAGCTGGCTAGCTAGCAGTGTTGGCTACGTTGCGTTAAGTTCGGACGAAAATAGCTGGCTAGCGAACCTCAATAACGACGCAATTATGTTTGATAAAAAGACGGCTATGTAGCTAGCTAAGATCAAACAAATCAAACCGTTGTACTGTAATGAAAATGAAAATCAGACCGTTGTACTATAATGAAATGTAATGAAAAGTTATACTACTATTCGGTAGACGGTGGACGTTTGCTAGCTGCTGGGCAGATAGCAGTGGACAACGAGACGACGAAATACGATAATTACGCAATTATCTTTGATACACAGACGGCTATGTAGCTAGTTAAGAAGAAATTGCTAAGGTTGGACAAATTAAACCGTTGTACTATAATGAAATGTAATGAAAAGTTATACTACCTGCAGAGCGAATGCAAATGCGACCGCTCGCTCCAAACCGGATGTTACCTCGGATGTTACCTTAATTCATGTAGCCTTACCCTGACGTGACGTTTTGATAACCATGTAAATCTCTCTATGACAAGGTGACTTTAATCAATATATTCGCCTGTATTTACCCCCCCCCCCCCCTCCAAAAAAAGAAAAGTGGTATGATGTATTTCCAAGCGGTCTCCCGTCCCAGTACTAACCAGGCCTGACTATGACCAGGTGTATACAGGGTCGTATGGCCACTAGCTTATTTTTTGTACCCTGTTTTCTCCACAAAATTAGTTCCTTTGGCTTATATTTGCAACTCCTCAATGGGCTCGGGAGAGGCGAAGGTCCCCCCTATCTTATATACCCGCCTGGCCACCTAATTCTCATCACACTGCTCTCTTAACCCGGATGTCAGCCGCAACACCGTGTCGGAGGAAACGCGAGATATACGAAATGAAGGTACTTCTCGTGTATCAAAAGGCAATGACGATTTTGGTGTGATCGAAGGCGCGAGATATGAAATGCAACAGTTTGGTATACAACATGAAGTTTGTAGGAAACCACCCATATGCTTCAAAGACTACTGAGGGAATGTAACAGAACAGTTTGGTGTACAACATGAAGCTTGTAGGCTACACAACCAGATAAAGGCGATCAAGGAGGGGGGAGCGGCAGAGGAGCACTCAGCTACATACAATATATACAAATCCAAGTTCTTCTCCTCTGAGACTCTTTGTGAAAAGGGCCTGGATTTTCTAATCTGAGACACTTTGTGAATAAGGGCCAAGATCTTCTACTCTGAGACTCTTTGTGAATAAGGGCCCAGATGTTCAGTGAGTGTATTGCAGTTCATAAGAACTGAATGCAATCAAATGTCATATTACACCAGACATGTTCAATCATTTCAAAGTCAAGCCTGAAGAGGGAAATCTAACTGCTATGGGATCAAGGACCTCATTGTTTTGGTTCCGACGTCTCCGTTCCCTTGGAGCACAGGACCCGATGTTCCAGCCTTGAGGACGACCTGACAACAACAAAAGACATGAAACATTCTGAAACAATTGGGATTGTTTACTCATCGTAACCTAGATAGAGTTAGAGAGGACAAGCACAACATCTATATTAAGGTGACACAACGACACTACTAATAAAACTACACACAGCCCTGTACTACTAATACAACTACACATACATCCCTATACTACTAATACAACTACACACACAGTCCTACTACTAATACAACCACACACACAGCCCTATACTACTAATACAACTACACACAGCCCCATACTACTAATACAACTACACACACAGCCCTACTACTGATACAACTACACACACAGCCCTATACTACTAATACAACTACACACAGCCCTATACTACTAATACAACTACACACACAGTCCTACTACTAATACAACTACACACACAGCCCTATACTACTAATGCAACTACACACACAGTCCTATACTACTAATACAACTACACACACAGCCCTATACTACTAATACAACTACACATACAGCCCTACTACTAATACAACTACACACACAGCCTTATACTACTAATACAACTACACACACAGCCCTATACTACTAATACAACTACACACAGAGCCCTATACTACTAATACAACTACACACACAGCCCTATACTACTAATACAACTACACACACAGCCCCATAATACTAATAAATATACTTAGACAGACCCATACTACTAATACAACTACACACAGCCCCATACTACTAATACAACTACACACACAGCCCTATACTACTAATATAACTACTGTGTTTGTTTGTGTGTGTGTGTGTGGGTGTGTGTGTATGTTGGCTGTTGATAAGGCTCTGTGCAACTTACAGGGAGGCTGGGGGAAATTATCTTATTTTAACATTCTTTAGAACTTGATTTACGTGGGTCACAAAGGTGGGCCATTACCTAATAATAAACCAGGTGTTGAGAGAGTAATAATTAGTTTAGGGAAATAAATAGTACATTTAAATGTTATGTAGCAGACGAGGAGCTTTTTGAAACTCATTCCTCCGCCTGACGTGTTTCCCCAGTCGAAGAAGGCTAATAGCACGACGGGGTAGAGACTATTCAGGAGGACGGTCACGTTGTGTTTGGGTAGAGGCAAAGGCGGGTTCAGCAGGAATCAGGGGGAAGTGGTACTCGCCACGCATGTACCACAAACGTCCTTTACAGTAGACGTGAGGCAACTGACTGTAACGTTTACATAGCTTCTTCTGATATGTCTGATGGAAATGACTCAAACGTTCACTACTGTGTGCTTTTGATCATAGCCTACTCTTCGTGTGCTTCGATCAGTTCATTTCAGGTTGTTAAATGTACTAAATGATTGTGCCCATGCTTCCATATCCCTAACAATGCCATGGCTGGACATCAACAGGCTGCCATCTAGCCCAAAATGGCTCTGTACATAGTGCACTACTTATACCTGGGGCCTATAGGCTTCAGTGAAAAGTGGTGCACTATATAGGGAATAGGGAGCCATTTGTAACAAAGCCATGATGAGGTTCATTTGTTTTTTGAATTTCATAAGGAAGTGTGATTAGAATGTGCTCGTCAGGTACTGTTCTCTCCAGATAAAGGTGGAAAGCTGCCGACTGCAAAGTAAACAGATTCTTCCGGCATCACTATAGTGCAATGATAAAATACCCCAGTCGAACGAGTAGCCCAAGCTACGGCAGACTCTGTGGCTTGAGGTGGCTGCAATAGATTGCTTTTGGCCTCTCGGGTCAACTATACCAAACAACTATTCTGTCATTAAATGTGGCTCCCGAGTAGCGCAGCGGTCAAAGGCATTTCATCTCAGCGCTAGAGGCATCACTACAGACACTCCGGTTCGAATCCAGGCTGTATCGCAACCGGCCGTGATTGGGAGTCCCATAAGGCGGCGCACAATTGGCCCAGCGTCGTCCGGGTTGGGCCGGTATAGGCTGTTATTGTAAATAATAATTTGTTCTTTAACTGATTTGCCTAGTTAAAAATAAAGGTTCAATTTAAACCAGTAGAAGCAACAGTGTGTGTAGTACTGATGAATGACCACAAGGTGGTAGTACATTCCCACCAAACTGTTCTAGTGTAACAGTACTGCTTCCTTTCCCCAACCAGGGATCCTTTGAACTCATCAGCCACAAAGAATCATTACCTATCTGTTGCTCCACAAAAGCCGTAGCCCACGTGGAGTAAAGGAAACAACTAGGTCTCAGAGCGAGTGAAGTTCACCGATTGAACGCTACTAGCAACACCGCTAACTAGCTAGTCATGTCACAGCGCTAACTAGCTGGTCATTTCACACCGCTAATTAGCTAGTCATTTCACACTGCTAACTAGCTAGTCATTTCACACCGCTAACTGGCTAGTCATTTCACACCGCTAACTGGCTAGTCATTTCACACCGCTAACTAGCTAGTCATTTCACACTGCTAACTAGCTAGTCATTTCACACCGCTAACTGGATAGTCATTTAACACCGCTAACTGGCTAGTCATTTCACACCGCTAACTAGCTAGTCATTTCACACCGCTAACTAGCTAGTCATTTCACACCGCTAACTGGCTAGTCATTTCACACCGCTAACTAGCTAGTCATTTCACACTGCTAACTGGCTAGCCACTTCACACTGCTAACTGGCTAGTCATTTCACACCGCTAACTAGCTAGTCATTTCACACCGCTAACTGGCTAGTCATTTCACACCGCTAACTGGCTAACCATTTCACACCGCTAACTAGCTAGTCATTTCACACCGCTAATTAGCTAGTCATTTCACACCGCTAACTGGGTAGCCACTTCACACTGCTAACTGGCTAGTCATTTAACACCGCTAACTGGCTAGTAATTTCACACCGCTAACTAGCTAGTCAGATAACACCGCTAACTGGCTAGCCACTTCACATCGCTAACTGGATAGTCATTTCACACCGCTAACTGGCTAGCCATTTCACACCGCTAACTAGCTAGTGTTAAGCTCAGGGAGATGCAAGGGGAAGCTGGTCTCTAAAAAGCTGTTCCTATTGTAGGGTCTCTAAGGAGCTGTTCCTTATAGCAGGGTTCCTAAGGAGCTGTTCCTATAGCAGGGTCTCTAAGGAGCTGTTCCTATAGCAGGGTCTCTAAGGAGCTGTTGCTATAGCAGGGTCTCTAAGGAGCTGTTCCTATAGCAGGGTCTCTAAGGAGCTGTTCCTATAGCAGGTTCTCTAAGGAGCTGTTCCTATAGCAGGGTCTCTAAGGAGCTGTTCCTATACCAGGGTCTCTAAGGAGCTGTTCCTATAGCAGGGTCTCTAAAAAGCTGTTCCTATAGCAGGTTCTCTAAGGAGCTGTTCTATAAGGAGCTGTTCCTATACCCGGGTCTCTAAGGAGCTGTTCCTATAGCAGGGTCTCTAAGGAGCTGTTCCTATACCAGGGTCTCTAAGGAGCTATTCCTATAGCAGGGTCTATAAGGAGCTGTTCCTATAGCAGGGTCTCTAAGGAGCTGTTCCTATAGCAGGGTCTCTAAGGAGCTGTTCCTATAGCAGGGTCTCTAAGGAGCTGTTCCTATAGCAGGGTCTCTAAGGAGCTGTTCCTATAGCAGGGTCTCTAAGGAGCTGTTCTCTATAGCAGGGTCTCTAAAGAGCTGTTCTCTATAACAGGGTCTCTAAGGAGCTGTTCCTATAGCAGGGTCTCTAAGGAGCTGGTCCTATAGCAGGGTCTCTAAGGAGCTGTTCCTATAAGGAGCTGTTCCTATAGCAGGGTCTCTAAGGAGCTGTTCCTATAGCAGGGTCTCTACGGAGCTGTTCCTATAGCAGGGTCTCTAAGGGGAAGCTGTTCCTATAGCAGGGTCTCTAAGGAGCTGGTCCTATACCAGGGTCTCTAAGGAGCTGTTCCTATAGCAGGGTCTCTAAGGAGCTGTTTCTATAGCAGGGTCTCTAAGGAGCTGTTCCTATAGCAGGGTCTCTAAGGAGCTGTTCCTATAGCAGGGTCTCTGAGGAGCTGTTCCTATAGCAGGGTCTCTAAGGAGCTGTTCCTATAGCAGGGTCTCTAAGGAGCTGTTCCTATAGCAGGGTCTCTACGGAGCTGTTCCTATAGCAGGGTCTCTAAGGAGCTGTTCCTATAGCAGGGTCTCTAAGGAGCTGTTCCTATAGCAGGGTCTCTAAGGAGCTGTTCCTATAGCAGGGTCTCTAAGGAGCTGTTCCTATAGCAGGGTCTCTAAGGAGCTGTTCCTATAGCAGGGTCTCTAAGGAGCTGTTCCTATAGCAGGTTCTCTAAGGAGCTGTTCCTATAGCAGGGTCTCTAAGGAGCTGTTCCTATAGCAGGGTCTCTAAGGAGCTGTTCCTATAAGGAGCTGTTCCTATAGCAGGGTCTCTAAGGAGCTGTTCCTATAGCAGGGTCTCTAAGGAGCTGTTCCTACAGAAGGGTCTCTAAGGAGCTTTTCCTATAGCAGGGCCTCTAAGGGGAAGCTTTCCACATAGCTTTGTCTCTAAGGGGAAGCTGTTCCTATAGCATTGTCTCTAAGGGGAAGCTGTTCCTATAACATTGTCTCTAATTCCTTGTGTTCTGTGACTTTTTGCTATTTCCTTTCAACAACCAGGTGAAAAGAGTCCCTAACTAATCAATGACCTTAATTGATCAATCAAGTATAAGGTAGGGGCGAAAACCCTCAGAAACTCGGCCCTCCAGCAACTAAGTGTGCCACTCCTACACTAAAGGATTCATCCCACTGTAAAGTGTTCAACTTCTTACTTAGATACCCTCGGAACAAAAAAGAGCATCTCAAAGGCTGTTTAAAAAAAACTTTATTAAAACAGGAAGTCCCGTTGAAATCAGAAGTTTTAGCCTGGTCCCAGATCTGTTTTGGAGGGCTAAATACCTTTCAGATGAATATCTTTATAAGTTATTGACAGTATTCTGCTAATAACCTATCAAGGTTGGGATATTAGTTGTTTACAGGAAGACAGACAACATTTATTTATTGAAACGTGGTGACACACGTGGTCCTATGATAGGTAATCGAGCATCTCTGGGGCCTAGTTTTTCTAAAGTTATCTCTCTGGGATTTCGCCTGTCAAATACATAGAAATGGAATGAATAGAACGGAAGTCCCCATTCAGTTCAATGATTTGTCCATTCTATTTATTTAATCCTATTTGAGAAACGAAATCCAGATACTTTTAGAAAAACTGGGTGAAAAACCTTGGTGAACCTTTGGGCTCACATTGATGATGATTTGAAAAATATAAAGAAGAAGAAATGTAGTCTCAGATTATTCAGGAAAAAAAACGTCTCGACGCGATCGCTACAATCCGTGGCACAGATTCCCACTAGATAGCACAGCCACAAAGTCAAAATGTGGCGATAGTAATAATTCTAGAAAACAAAACTTCGTTTTTTTAAATCTTAATTTAAGTTTAGGGTTAGCCATAAGGTTGTCAGTGTAGTTAAGGTTAGGTTTAAAATCCGATTTTAAGAAGATCAATTCTAGAAATAGTCGGGTGTTAATGACTTTGTGGCTGTGTTAACTAGTTACGACCTTACACACAGCAAGGTAGAAATACTTCCGGGATTTGAATGTAGTTTTGATATTTTGTTTTAGCTTTCCGGTTTTCAGAAAAGTTCCAATTGTACTTTTGTTCCAAAGTCTCTAATAGTTTCCTGGCGCAGTTTTACATTGATCTAGGGATTAAATCCAAATTAAACGGACGAAGAAATACATCTGAAAGAAATAGAAGGTAAAACTTAGCAAACTTTTCTGGTCGTTGTTTACGTTTTTTTCGCCAGGAGACATTCATAACTAACAATGGGTAGTCTACAAGTTTTACTTTAAGCAGGCCTAATTTATACTTCTAATCGCGGAAACAGAAGATGTTGTATAGAGAAATGGATTGCGAATGATTTCGAATTGATATGACTATCTGCCTTCGCAGTCGTGTGACTAGTAGTCAGATGAGAGGAAGACAACGCTACTTATCACTGCCCTTGCCAACGTGTTGTATAATATGAATGGCCAGTAACTATGTGTGTTGTGACTGTTTTGGGGGGCTATTTGCAATGGGCCAAGCTTATTATACTAGAATTATAGACATTTTATCCGGTTGTTTTACAAATGATTTACGAGACAACTATTCTGTCATTGAATGACAGCAACAGTAATGTTACTAGTTTATGTGTGTGCTTGTAGCGTTGGTGAATAACCGCAGGTGGCAGTGTATGCTAACCAAACCAGAACGACCCTGTGGTAGTTGGACAGCTGGAGTGGAGAGTAGGAAGGCTCAGTCAGAGAGGAGGAGGAGGAGGAGAGAGTAGGAAGACTCAGTCAGAGAGGACGAGGAGAGGGGTAAAGCTCAGTCAGAGAGGAAGAGGAGAGGGGTAAAGCTCAGTCAGAGAGGAGGAGGAGAGGAGAGGAGGAAAGATCAGTCAGAGAGGAGGAGGAGAGGAGGAGGAGGGGCACGGCACTCAAAAGGAAGTGTTCAGCTCGAAATGAAAGGAAGAAGTAGAATCTAATATTTATATTTCCATGTTTCAACTTCTCTGGGCTTGACTGTCTGTAAAATGTGTATTCTGTACAAAGAGAGGAAGGATGATGGTGGAGGGGGAGGACCAGAGAGGGGAGACCTTCATACCCAGTGAGGGAGATGGGTCTGGTGGACAGGAGACCATCCACATGGTAAGAACTACCAGGTATCCAGGACACTACTGAGTGTTGATGATAATATGTTTGGGACAAGAAGAGAACATATTAAAAAAGTGCATTCTGGGGATTTGAAAACAACAAACCCGGAGTCTCCACCATAGAATTCCATATAGTGAGGGAATATCTCTATGGTCTCCTCTGGATATTCTTCCAGAATCAATTTGGCTAAATATAAATATTTTAAAAGTGACCATTGGAGAGTTTTCCAGATCCCTGAGTCTATTTTAACAATATGAACAATGCGTTATGTTAAATATAGTATGTAATATACAGTAGTATTATTAGATAACA
Source organism: Salvelinus fontinalis (assembly GCF_029448725.1). Classification (NCBI taxonomy): domain Eukaryota; kingdom Metazoa; phylum Chordata; class Actinopteri; order Salmoniformes; family Salmonidae; genus Salvelinus; species Salvelinus fontinalis. The sequence continues at coordinate 29,168,220 of NC_074700.1, read as the reverse complement.
CTGTATCATGTCAAGGATATCAGCATTTAGTGCTTATCAGCTTCCTGATATCTAGAACAGATGTGTTATATCACTGGTTCATTCAGCCGGTCTACTGTTCTGAGCCGTGTGTTTATGAGATAAGAGGACCATTGTCCAGCTGACTAAGTCATTTGTCCGGTGATGTGGCAGGTAAAGGGTGTGGCACAATGATGTCATCAACAGGTGACTCACTTGTGGCACTGTAGTAGCAAACACACACACACACATCTCCCCGTCTCTCTGTCTACTCTCTCTCTGTTTTTTCTTTCTTCTTTTTGCTTACACACACACACACACAGCAGTGTTTGTCCAAGGTGATGTTACTGGGTGCAGCAGGTAGAGGTGACTCAGTGTGTCCGGACTGTAAGGTGACTCAGAGTGTCCGGACTGTGAGGTGACTCGGCGTGTCCGGACTGTGAGGTGACTCGGCGTGTCCGGACTGTGAGGTGACTCGGCGTGTCCGGACTGTGAGGTGACTCTGCGTGTCCGGACTGTGAGGTGACTCGGCGTGTCCGGACTGTAAGGTGACTCGGCGTGTCCGGACTGTGAGGTGACTCGGCGTGTCCGGACTCTGAGGTGACTCGGCGTGTCCGGACTGTGAGGTGACTCGGCGTGTCCGGACTGTGAGGTGACTCGGCGTGTCCGGACTGTGAGGTGACTCGGCGTGTCCGGACTGTGAGGTGACTCGGCGTGTCCGGACTGTGAGGTGACTCGGCGTGTCCGGACTGTGAGGTGACTCGGCGTGTCCGGACTGTGAGGTGACTCGGCGTGTCCGGACTGTGAGGTGACTCGGCGTGTCCGGACTGTAAGGTGACTCGGCGTGTCCGGACTGTGAGGTGACTCGGCGTGTCCGGACTGTGAGGTGACTCGGCGTGTCCGGACTGTGAGGTGACTCGGCGTGTCCGGACTGTAAGGTGACTCGGCGTGAATCGGCGTGTACGGACTGTAAGGTGACTCGGCGTGTACGGACTGTAAGGTGACTCGGCGTGTTCGGACTGTAAGGTGACTCGGCGTGACTCGGCGTGTACGGACTGTAAGGTGACTCGGCGTGTCCGGACTGTAAGGTGACTCTGTACAGGTGTTCTATTCTTTCTGTTCTGTTTGTCTGTTTTCACTTCCTACCAGAAGGAGTCCATTGTCGAGGACAACACAGAACCGGATGAGGGTAAGGCAGTAATAAAATCAATGAATCACCCTCTCACCCCTGACCTCTCACCCCTCACATCTCACCCCAGACCCGATAGCAGTGGCCCCAAACTAGTGGCCCGTGGGCCGAATTTGGCACTTTTTTTTTATTATTTTGACCCCCAATTTTTCTAAGCAAAAATAATAATAATAATAAAAAAATGTAGACATAAGACTAAAATATAATTTTATTTGTCACATGCTTCGTAAACAACAGGTGTGGACTACCAGTGAAATACTTACTTAAGGGTCCTTCACAACAACGCAGAGATAAAGAAAATAGAGAAATAATAGAAAAGAAAAACATGTCATAATAAAAGTGATAATAAATCCACAAAGTGTAACGATAACTATATACAACAGAAAAATCAGCTCCAAGTGATTTTAATTTTGGAAATCTGTTCCAAAATATTCCCACGCATTAGAGAGATATGTGATCGTATATAAATGTAAGCAAGTTTTTAAATTATGTTTTCGTCAAATATTAGATCTGTTTGGGCTTCTTGATCTCTACCATCTAGGTTCACGGAAGCCAACCACAGGACCAGTGGTTGTCACGGGAAACCTGAAAATGCCCGCCATCGAGAAACTGGAACAGGTTCGCAAATGGAGCATCACTACTTATAAGGTGAGAGAGGGGGAGGGGGGGGGAGAGAAAGGGAGAGAGGGAGGGAGGAAAGAGAGAGAGAGGGAGGGAGGGGGGGAGAGAGGAAAGGGGGGGGGGGAGAGAGGAAAGGGGGGGGGGGATGGGGGGGAGAAAGGGAGGGAGAGAGAGGGGCGAGGGAGGAAAGGGAGAGGGGGAGGAAAGAGAGAGGGAGGGGAGGGGGGAGGAAAGAGAGATGGGGGGGTCAGGGGGGAGGAGAGAAAGGGAGGGAGAGGGGGGGGGGGGAGCAAGTTACTCTTTAAGAAACTCCTTTCTCTGCTTGTCCTGCATGTTACATCTCTTTCTCTCTTTCATCTCTCCTCCTCTCCCCTTCCTCTGTCCCTCTCTCCTCCTCTCTCTCTCTCCTTCCCAGTGTACTAAGCAGGTTCTGTCAGAGAAGATGGGTCGTGGATCCCGTACGGTCGACCCAGAACTCGAGGCCCGCATCGACATTCTCCGTGATGACCGCCGCCGTTATGATCATGTGACCTGCTTGGCCCAGACACTCGCCACGCAGCTCGCCCAGGTCACGCAGACGCAAAGAACTCTGGGCGATGCCTTCACCGAGCTCAGCCTCAAAACGCCGCCACTACACGTGAGAGATTTGAATACATTTTATTTTGAAAGAACATTCCTCTAGTCTGGCTACCAGTCCTCTAGTCTGGCTACCAGTCCTCTAGTCTGGCTACCAGTCCTCTAGTCTGGCTACCAGTCCTCTAGTCTGGCTACCAGTCCTCTAGTCTGGCTACCAGTCCTCTAGTCTGGCTACCAGTCCTCTAGCCTGGCTACCAGTCCTCTAGTCTGGCTACCAGTCCTCTAGTCTGGGTACCAGTCCTCTAGTCTGGCTACCAGTCCTCTAGTCTGGCTACCAGTCCTCTAGTCTGGCTACCAGTCCTCTAGTCTGGCTACCAGTCCTCTAGTCTGGGTACCAGTCCTCTAGTCTGGCTACCAGTCCTCTAGTCTGGCTACCAGTCCTCTAGCCCCATCCTCTAGCACCGTCCACTAGCACCGTCCTCCAGCACTGTCCTCCAGCACTGGACTCCAGCACCGTCCTATAGCACCGTCCTCTAGCACTGTCCTCCAGCACCATATACCAGCACCGTCCTCTAGCACCGTCCTCTAGCACCGTCCTCTAGCACCGTCCTCTAGCACCGTCCTCTAGCACCATTTACGAGCACCGTCCTCTAGCACCGTCCTCTAGCACTGTCCTCCAGCACCGTCCTCCAGCACCGTCCTCTAGCACTGTCCTTCGGCACCATATACCAGCACCGTCCTCTAGCACCGTCCTCTAGCACCATATACCAGCACCGTCCTCTAGCACTGTCCTCCAGCACCATTTACCAGCACCGTCCTCTAGCACTGTCCTCCAGCACCATATACCAGCACCGTCCTCTAGCACCGTCCTCTAGCACCGTCCTCTAGCACCGTCCTCTAGCACCATATACCAGCACCGTCCTCTAGCACTGTCCTCAGCACCATATACCAGCACCGTCCTCTAGCACCGTCCTCTAGCACTGTCCTCAGCACCATATACCAGCACCGTCCTCTAGAACCAACCTCTAGCACTGTCCTCTAGCACCATCCTCTAGCACCGTCCTCTAGCACCGTCCTCTAGCACCGTCCTCTAGAACCAACCTCTAGCACCGTCCTCTAGCACTGTCCTCCAGCACCATATACCAGCACCGTCCTCTAGCACCGTCCTCTAGCACCGTCCTCTAGCACCGTCCTCTAGCACCGTCCTCTAGCACCGTCCTCTAGCACCGTCCTCTAGCACCGTCCTCCAGCACCATATACCAGCACCGTCCTCTAGCACCGTCCTCTAGCACCGTCCTCCAGCACCGTCCTCCAGCACCGTCCTCCAGCACCGTCCTCTAGCCCCGTCCTCTAGCCCCGTCCTCTAGCACTGTCCTCCATCACCATCCTCAGACAATTGCTTTTATTTTTGGTTTAATTCTAATTTCTGGATAAGGCTTAAAATACAGACTTGAATGTTTTAAACAGTTTTTGTGTGTAAATGTCTTCTCAAAGCCTCTTATTCTGGTCTGCATTTCTCAGGTAGAGTTTGGTCTGAACGGGGACACCCAGCGGTTCCTGTCTAAGAGCGGAGAGGTCCTGGTCTCGGCTATGAACTCTTTCACCTCCGATATGAACACGCTGGTTAACAAAACTATAGAGGACACCATGGTTAACGTCAAACACTACGAGACAGCCAGGTAACACACACACTAACACACACAGACAGGCAGGCAAGGCCAAGGCCAAGGGCCTTTGTGTCATCTTACTAGGCCAGGGACCATGTTGGCTCGAGGACCACATCGGGATGTAGAAATTCAACACAATGAAATGTCTTACAGGATAGAGTACGATGCGTACCGTTGTGACCTGGAGGATTTGAACCTGGGACCTCGAGACACCGCCACCCTCCCCAAACTAGAGCAGGCCCAGAGAACTTTCCAGAACCAGAGGGAGAAGTACGAGAAGAGCCGAAACGACCTGTCAGTCAAACTCAGACTACTGGAGGAGAATAAGGTAAGGAGACGATGTAAGGAGACGAGGTCAAATAGGGGGTGCATTTATTTGTCCTGTTTCACTGCATGAGGCGCAGGGTATCACCGGACCGCAGGGTATCACGGACCGCCGGGTAGCACCGTACCGCCGGGTAGCACCGTACCGCCGGGTATCACCGTACCGCCGGGTATCACCGTACCGCCGGGTATCACCGTACCGCCGGGTAGCACCGTACCGCCGGGTAGCACCGGACCGCCGGGTATCCCGGACCGCCGGGTATCACCGGACCGCCGGGTATCACCGTACCGCCGGGTATCACCGTACCGCCGGGTATCACCGTACCGCCGGGTATCACCGTACCGCCGGGTATCACCGGACCGCCGGGTATCACCGGACCGCCGGGTATCACCGGACCGCAGGGTATCACCGGACCGCCGGGTAGCACCGGACCGCCACCCTGGAGGGAGAGTGGGAAATGAGTGGGAAACGAGGGAGAAACGAGGGAGAGCGGGAGGGGTGGATTTGGATAGAACACACTCATTCACCCTCTCCCTCCCTCTCTTCCCCCCTTCTCTCCCATCTCCCTCCCTCCCCTCTCTCTCTCTCCCTCCTCTCTCTCTCTCTCCCCCCCAGGTAAAGGTTCTCCAACATCAGTTGGTATTGTTCCATGGTGCTGTAGCCTCCTGCTGCACCTCCAACCACCAGCACCTGGAGCTCAGCCTGCAGCAGGCAAGCACCAAGCTACCCATGCCCGGCACGGAGCCTCCTTCCTGGCTAGAGGAGAGCTTATCACCCCAATAACCATCCACCATGTCTGGGGGTCCATGAAACCTTCCAGTATCTGAATGCAAGTTGGGGCCTCTCAACTGCCACCTCTGTGGGCCAAAACAGAGTGTATTGCCGACACTCCTGTAGGAGTTATAGGTTCTCCTCTTACCCTATAGGTTCTCCTCTTACCCTATAGGTTCTATAGGTTCTCCTCTTACCCTATAGGTTCTATAGGTTCTCCTCTTACCCTATAGGTTCTCCTCTTACCCTATAGGTTCTATAGGTTCTCCTCTTACCCAATAGGTTCTCCTCTTACCCAATAGGTTCTATAGGTTCTCCTCTTACCCTATAGGTTCTATAGGTTCTCCTCTTACCCTATAGGTTCTCCTCTTACCCTATAGGTTCTCCTCTTACCCTATAGGTTCTATAGGTTCTCCTCTTACCCAATAGGTTCTCCTCTTACCCAATAGGTTCTATAGGTTCTCCTCTTACCCTATAGGTTCTATAGGTTCTCCTCTTACCCTATAGGTTCTCCTCTTACCCTATAGGTTCTATAGGTTCTCCTCTTACCCTATAGGTTCTCCTCTTACCCTATAGGTCCTCCTCTTACCCTATAGGTCCTCCTCTTACCCTATAGGTTCTCCTCTTACCCTATAGGTTCTCCTCTTACCCTATAGGTTCTCCTCTTACCCTATAGGTTCTCCTCTTACCCTATAGGTTCTCCTCTTACCCTATAGGTTCTATAGGTTCTCCTCTTACCCTATAGGTTCTCCTCTTACCCTATAGGTTCTATAGGTTCTCCTCTTACCCTATAGGTTCTCCTCTTACCCTATAGGTCCTCCTCTTACCCTATAGGTCCTCCTCTTACCCTATAGGTCCTCCTCTTACCCTATAGGTCCTCCTCTTACCCTATAGGTTCTATAGGTTCTCCTCTTACATATAGGTTCTCCTCTTACCCTATAGATTCTCCTCTTACCCTATAGGTCCTCCTCTTACCCTATAGGTCCTCCTCTTACCCTATAGGTTCTCCTCTTACCCTATAGGTTCTATAGGTTCTCCTCTTACATATAGGTTCTCCTCTTACCCTATAGATTCTCCTCTTACCCTATAGGTCCTCCTCTTACCCTATAGGTTCTCCTCTTACCCTATAGGTCTTCCTCTTACCCTATAGGTTCTCCTCTTACCCTATAGGTCCTCCTCTTACCCTATAGGTTCTATAGGTTCTCCTCTTACCCTATAGGTTCTTCTCCTCCTCTTCTATAGGTTCTCCTCTTACCCTATATGTTCTTCTCTTACCGTATAGGTCCTCCTCTTACCCTATAGGTTCTCCTTTTACCCTATAGGTTCTCCTCTTACCCTATAGGTCCTCCTCTTACCCTATAGGTTCTATAGGTTCTCCTCTTACCCTATAGGTTCTATAGGTTCTCCTCTTACCCTATAGGTTCTATAGGTTCTCCTCTTACCATATAGGTTCTATATGTTCTCCTCTTACCCTATAGGTTCTCCTCTTACCCTATAGGTTCTATAGGTTCTCCTCTTACCCTATAGGTCCTCTTCTTACCCTATGGGTTCTCCTCTTACCCTATAGGTCCTCCTCTTACCCTATAGTCTCCTCTTACCCTATAGGTTCTCCTCTTACCCTATGGGTTCTCCTCTTACCCTATAGGTCCTCCTCTTACCCTATAGTCTCCTCTTACCCTATAGGTCCTCCTCTTACCCTATAGGTCCTCCTCTTACCCTATAGGTCCTCCTCTTACCCTATAGGTTCTATAGGTCCTCCTCTTACCCTATAGGTTCTCCTCTTACCCTATAGGTTCTATAGGTTCTCCTCTTACCCTATAGGTCCTCCTCTTACCCTATAGGTCCTCCTCTTACCCTATAGGTTCTCCTCTTACCCTATAGGTTCTCTAAAGGACCAAACTAACATGTGATGCTGAGATATGGAACCAAAGCCAGAGACTGTAGAATGTTCTAGACTGTTAGAACCTTTTACACTCTAGAACCTTCTGGACTTTAAGGACCTTTAGATCCTACCAGAATCAACTACACTGAACAAAAATATAAAAACGCACAAACAATTTCTAAGATTTTACTGAGTTACAGTTCATATAATGAAATCAGTCCATTGAAATAAATTCATTAGGTCCTAATCTATGGATTTCACACGGCCAGATGTGGAGGTCCTGTGTGCTGACGTGGTTACATGTGGTCTGCAGTTGTGAGGCCGGTTGGACGTACTGCCAAATTCTCTAAAACGACATTGGAGGTGGCTTGTAGTAGAGAAATGAACATTCAATTATCTGGCAACAGCTATGGTGGATATTCCTGTTGTCAGCATGCCAATTACACTCTCCCTCAACTTGAGACATCTGTGGCATTTTAGAGTGGCCTTTTATTATCCCCAGCACAAGGTGCACCTATGTAATGATCATGCCGTTTTAATCAGCTTCTTGATTATGCCACACCTGTCAGGTGGATGGATTAGCTTGGCAAAGGAGAAATGCTCACTAACAGGAATGTAAACACATTTGTGCACAAAATTTGAGAGAAATAAGCATTTTGTGCGTATAAAACATTTCGGGTATCTTTTATTTCAGCTCATGAAACATGGGACCAACACTTTTTACATGTTGCGTTTTATATTTTTGTTCAGTGTAATTCCAAATGCATCTTTTGCACTTGTCTATCTACCAAAAAATAACAATTGTATAATTGTGTGTTTTTGAATATAAACACAATTTAATGCCAAATATTGTAATCGAGATCAACATTATTCTTCGTGTACGGTATACCTGTTTTGCATCTTTCAAATAGGAAATTGAAAAAGCACTCGTTCATCTGAGTTTATCTTTTGTTGCAGGTGCTTGGAAACAGTTGAATAACACGAGACAAAAAGAATAAACCCACACACACTGCTCCTTTAAGCTTTACGTATCGACCTCCCGTCCAATCAGAGGCTGATACATAAAGCTTATTACAGAGCAGTGAGTGGGTTTCACTTTTTTCTTCTCAAATCTTAAAATAGGGAAAGCACTTGCGCATCTGGGTGGGCTTTTGTTGCAGGTGCGTGGGAATCATTTGTGGCGATCTTAAAGAAAATGACTTGCACACTGCTCTTGCCAGTGTTACTTAGATTTGTTAAGCTTTTATGTAATGGACCTGTTGTCCTTCCTCAGAGCTTTTTTGGTGTGTTTTTGAATCTTGCCCATTAAAATGTTGTGAACAATTTGTTTTCTCATGTCTTTGTCATGTCAGAAAATGTGTATGTTGAATGTTTAATGTTTATTTACTTATTCACTTTTTATAATCCCAGTCAGTGTTTTTTCCAGTCATGTGATCAGCTCATTAACATAACGTAATAGATATATATATATATTTTTTAGGACAGCATTTATGACACCACTCACTATGACATCATTTTTCCTTCTCTGTGTTCCATAAGCAGTGTTCTAGAATGTCTCATTGTACTGTGTGTTTACTTGGCAACCGTCAGATGCCTAAACAAAGAGACTAGGGGCTATTTTCTCTCCACAGAGCTAATGCTCTGGTTTCAGCCTTACTAGTTCCCAACGCTAAGGCTTCAATCCCGTTTCTCCCACCCTTCTCCCAAAGTGTACACTTGCGGACTTCCCGTCATGGATTTAACAATGGTGGAAACTCCGTCCAGCCGATGCGTACACCAATCCAATGCTTTTAAATTACATTATTGGGATTGTGCAAGTGCACACTTTGGGTGAAAGGTGGAGAATGTTGTTTTTACGTCATTTCAACGAAACGTGGAATAGACGTTGAATTGATGTCTGTGCCCAGTGGGTAAGGTCTGGTTTCAGGCACAGTCTCGGACTGTCCAGCTATTTCCCATGGAATAAAAAACTGCCATTTAGAAACATACAAATGACCAATGGTATTTGGAGAGCGCTATAGTAATTGTAGAGTTGATTGGCCAATTGAGAACCACATGTCTTCACTGCTAAACTTGTTTTGACGATCTGCTGTGTGGCCGTGTCGGTGTATGTCCGTATCGAGGGTCATTTTGCTCTGTCCACTGGGCAGCGAGGACCGACTCACTGTCAGACTAATCTAGGATACTGACAGCTCTATTCTCTACACTGACTTTACCTAAGTGTTTACTTAAAGGGAAGATCTGTGGTGCAGCAGTTGAACTAAGTTCACGAGGCATTCATAAATTACTATGTAACAATCAATGGCTATTTGATGAAAATGCTTGTACCAATTGCAGATTGCCCTTTTAATTGTGACTGCTACAGTGGCACACACTGCAGCTAATTACTGGGAGGGAAACCACTTTAATTCAAAGACAAGTACTATGGTGCCAAGGGAGGGACAGGCTGAGCTGTTATCTACCCTTAACACACTCCCTTCACACACAGCCTGCCCACAAGCATGACATCATGGCACACAGAGGCTGCATCATATTGTAGGCAACCCTTTTCATTCGTGTGATATTGCTTTTCCTTTGTACTGTATTCTACAGTCAATATATGGCTATCAACAATAATCTATTCCACTCTCTCTCTTCGTCACACCTGAGCGAGCCGCGCTGGGGGTGTCCACGCATGCGCACCACTCTTCCTACGCACTCCCCGCTCAACCGGTGTCGGGAGAAGCTCGTGCCAGTTCTACGGGTAGGTCCGTAGGAGAGGTCTGCGCTTTGTGCGCTGGCAAATGATCCGTTTATTCTCCTGCTATACCGAACTCCATTCTCCTCGGTTTGACTAGGAATATATCTGCGCGTGCATGCCCCGATTTAACGGTAAGTTTTTGTGACAATAAACGGTATTTGCACATTTTTTTGATCGCCAACGGTTTGGCATTGGAACTACTCATCTCACACCCGGTCATGTGGTTAGCTGTGCCTACCATGTCATAAAACGATGACACTTCAGGGGATTGTAGTGTATACCTAGTGTTAGTAATCATACTGTCATCCTCAACTGTCCTTTTTGGCTTTAGTTTGGTTCAATAATAGTGACCATGTGCAGCCGGATTTCCATCCACCAGCTCTAGTTGCGGTCATCTGCGTTTGTTTGATTAGCTTCATTTTTAAATTAATTTTTCTTGTAAAATAATTGCCACCGCAGGTCTCTATATGGTGTAATTGCAGACCGCAATTCGGGGCGTTTCTTGATGTGGGCGTTTTAGTGATATCAGGGAACAACCATTGGTGCCTGCAATCGGTCAGTTCCGGTGTTATGAGACTGATTGGTTTTCGACAGATTATTTGTTTACATAGCAGGTTAGGGGATTTAGCATGGCAGGTTAGGAGATTTAGCATGGCAGGTTAGGGGATTTAGCATGGCAGGTTAAGGGATTTAGCATGGCAGGTTAAGGGATTTAGCATGGCAGGTTAGGGGATTTAGCATGGCAGGTTAGGGGATTTAGCATGGCAAGTTAGGGGATTTAGCATGGCAAGTTAGGGGATTTAGCATAGCAGGTTAGGGGATTTAGCATGGCAGGTTAGGGGATTTAGCATGGCAGGTTAGGAAATTTAGCATGGCAGGTTAGGAAATTTAGCATGGTAGGTTAGGAGATTTAGCATGGCAGGTTAGGGGATTTAGCATGGCAGGTTAGGGGATTTAGCATGGCAGGTTAGGAGATTTAGCATGGCAGGTTAGGGGATTTAGCATGGCAGGTTAGGGGATTTAGCATGGCAGGTTAGGAGATTTAGCATGGCAGGTTAGGGGATTTAGCATGGCAGGTTAGGGGCTTTAGCATGGCAGGTTAGGGGATTTAGCATGGCAGGTTAGGGTATTTAGCATAGCAGGTTAGGGGATTTAGCATGGCAGGTTAGGGGATTTAGCATTGCAGGTTAGGGGATTTAGCATGGCAGGTTAGGAGATTTAGCATGGCAGGTTAGAAGATTTAGCATGGCAGGTTAGGAGATTTAGCATGGCAGGTTAGGGGATTTAGCATGGCAGGTTAGGGGAATGAGGTTAAGGTTAGGAGAATGGTTAGGCTAAGCTACAATCATACATGAAAGAAACGCCCATAGACCAATGGCGAGCGTCAATGGGCGTAACTTCCCATCAATAAACACTGATATCAGAAAACATCCCTAATTGCTGTCTGTTTACACCCTTCTTGCGATCTGACCAATGACGTGTATAAACCCCGTATTGCCCATGCTACGTTTTAGCCAATGAGAGGCTTTGAAGCCAGCACTCGGCCATCCAGTAGGAGAAGTCCTCCATACGAATGAATGGGATTCTACAGTATTTAATTTAAATGTTTCAAGGACGAAATTAAATGTATTTAAGTATTTTTTGTTGTTGTTGTTGTTGTGGGGACAATAACATTAGAACTTTCAAACAAATTATACTTTAATAAGGACATTTTGTAAAAAGTTTATTTTTTAATTTACTCACCTTATAATATACTTTTTTTTTTTAAAGTATGCATGAAGGTGTCTATAATAGAATAAACAAATGTAGACATTAATAACAGTATTTCTATAACTTGCTAAATATGTTTACATTGGAGGAGGAGAACCAAGATGGCGGAGCCGTGGCTTTCAAACAGCACTACCTGTTTGTCATCTAGTGTGTATAAATCATTGAATCTGACTGTAATATTGTTGTCAATGACCAGCCTCTGTATGGAGTTAAACAGGGGCCAACATTATGGGCGGGCCTTAGGCGGCCTGGAGCACTGAGACGCGCCTCGACAGAAAACACATCAATCTCTGATAAGAGTGAAACAGCACCTCTCTGTCTCAGTATGTGTAGACCATGTATCTGATGCTGTCTGGACAGTGAAACAGCATCTCTCTGTCTCAGTATGTGTAGACCATGTATCTGATGCTGTCTGGACAGTGAAACACCACCTCTCTGTCTCAGTATGTGTAGACCATGTATCCGATGCTGTCTGGACAGTGAAACACCACCTCTCTGTCTCAGTATGTGTAGACCATGTATCTGATGCTGTCTGGACAGTGAAACACCACCTCTCTGTCTCAGTATGTGTAGACCATGTATCTGATGCTGTCTGGACAGTGAAACAGCATCTCTCTGTCTCAGTATGTGTAGACCATGTATCTGATGCTGTCTGGACAGTGAAACAGCTCCTTTCTGTCTCAGTATGTGTAGACCATGTATCTGATGCTGTCTGGACAGTGAAACACCACCTCTCTGTCTCAGTATGTGTAGACCATGTATCTGATGCTGTCTGGACAGTGAAACAGCATCTCTCTCTCTCAGTATGTGTAGACTATGTATCTGATGCTGTCTCAGTATGTGTAGACCATGTATCTGATGCTGTCTGGACCAAAAAGAGTATGGCATGTCATACTAGAGGTGAAGGGAGAGGGCTCAATCCCATTTAAATGGGTCCAGATTACGCCCAATGCGTTTCTATGGGTATGCGATGCAGACCTAAGTTTGTCGCCTGCCTGTTGCACTTCATTAGCGATAGCTCAAGACCGATGGAACGGTGGAAGGAATAAAAAGAGAACGAACCCATATTTTTATCAGGATATTTTCTGTTTTTATTTGCCAGATTTAGGCCTATGTATTTTACTTTATTTTATTTATTTATTTTTAATATTTTTTTTAATGTATTATACTTAGTTGACGATGGAAGTTATTGACCCACTGCTGGCCTATAGGCTATCTCTCTGAGTTATAGACCTACTGCTGCACTGGCCTATAGGCTATCTCTCTGAGTTATAGACCTACTGCCGCACTGGCCTATAGGCTATCTCTCTGAGTTATAGACCTACTGCCGCACTGGCCTATAGGCTATCTCTCTGAGTTATAGACCTACTGCCGCACTGGCCTATAGGCTATCTCTCTGAGTTATAGACCCACTGCTACACTGGCCTATAGGCTATCTCTGAGTTATAGACCTACTGCTGGCCTATAGGCTATCTCTCTGAGTTATAGACCTACTGCTGCACTGGCCTATAGGCTATCTCTCTGAGTTATAGACCTACTGCTGCACTGGCCTATAGGCTATCTCTCTGAGTTATAGACCTACTGCTGCACTGGCCTATAGGCTATCTCTCTGAGTTATAGACCCACTGCTGCACTGGCCTATAGGCTATCTCTCTGAGTTATAGACCTACTGCTGGCCTATAGGCTATCTCTCTGAGTTATAGACCTACTGCTGCACTGGCCGATAGGCTATCTCTCTGAGTTATAGACCTACTGCTGCACTGGCCGATAGGCTATCTCTCTGAGTTATAGACCTACTGCTGCACTGGCCTATAGGCTATCTCTCTGAGTTATAGACCTACTGCTGCACTGGCCTATAGGCTATCTCTCTGAGTTATAGACCCACTGCTGCACTGGCCTATAGGCTATCTCTGAGTTATAGACCTACTGCTGCACTGGCCGATAGGCTATCTCTCTGAGTTATAGACCTACTGCTGCACTGGCCTATAGGCTATCTCTCTGAGTTATGCACCTACTGCTGCACTGGCCTATAGGCTATCTCTGAGTTATAGACCTACTGCTGCACTGGCCTATAGGCTATCTCTCTGAGTTATAGACCTACTGCTGCACTGGCCGATAGGCTATCTCTCTGAGTTATAGACCTACTGCTGCACTGGCCTATAGGCTATCTCTCTGAGTTATAGACCTACTGCTGCACTGGCCTATAGGCTATCTCTCTGAGTTATAGACCTACTGCTGCACTGGCCTATAGGCTATCTCTCTGAGTTATAGACCTACTGCTGCACTGGCCTATAGGCTATCTCTCTGAGTTATAGACCTACTGCTGCACTGGCCTATAGGCTATCTCTCTGAGTTATAGACCTACTGCTGCACTGGCCTATAGGCTATCTCTCTGAGTTATAGACCTACTGCTGCACTGGCCTATAGGCTATCTCTCTGAGTTATAGACCTACTGCTGGCCTATAGGCTATCTTTCTGAGTTATAGACCTACTGCCGCACTGGCCTATAGGCTATCTCTCTGAGTTATAGACCTACTGCCGCACTGGCCTATAGGCTATCTCTCTGAGTTATAGACCTACTGCCGCACTGGCCTATAGGCTATCTCTCTGAGTAGACCTGTACATTTCTACCGGTAAATAATAATTTATTCTTAACTGACTTGCCTAGATAAATAAATAAAATGTGTTTTTGTAAAATGTTAAAAGTAGTCCTTGTGCATAGAGTTGTAATGTTTGTTAAACTTTAAAATCAATGATTTTTGTTTGGCATACATTTCATGCCAAACTGTTGTAGACGGCCTGGTGTTGTAGACGGTCTGGTGTTGTAGACGGTCTGGTGTTGTAGACGGCCTGGTGTTGTAGACGGTCTGGTGTTGTAGACGGCCTGGTGTTGTAGACGGTCTGGTGTTGTAGACGGCCTGGTGTTGTAGACGGTCTGGTGTTGTAGACGGTCTGGTGTTGTAGACGGTCTGGTGTTGCCTGGTGTTGTAGACGGCCTGGTGTTGTGGACGGCCTGGTGTTGTGGACGGTCTGGTGTTGTAGACGGCCTGGTGTTGTCGACGGCCTGGTGTTGTGGACGGTCTGGTGTTGTAGACGGCCTGGTGTTGTCTGGTGTTGCCTGGTGTTGTAGACGGCCTGGTGTTGTAGACGGCCTGGTGTTGTAGACGGCCTGGTGTTGTAGACGGCCTGGTGTTGTAGACGGCCTGGTGTTGTAGACGGTCTGGTGTTGTAGACGGCCTGGTGTTGTAGACGGTCTGGTGTTGTAGACGGTCTGGTGTTGTAGACGGCCTGGTGTTGTAGACGGCCTGGTGTTGTAGACGGCCTGGTGTTGTGGACGGCCTGGTGTTGTGGACGGTCTGGTGTTGTAGACGGCCTGGTGTTGTCTGATGTTGCCTGGTGTTGTAGACGGCCTGGTGTTGTAGACGGCCTGGTGTTGTAGACGGCCTGGTGTTGTAGACGGTCTGGTGTTGTCTGGTGTTGCCTGGTGTTGTAGACGGCCTGGTGTTGTAGACGGCCTGGTGTTGTAGACGGCCTGGTGTTGTAGACGGTCTGGTGTTGTAGACGGCCTGGTGTTGTAGACGGTCTGGTGTTGTAGACGGCCTGGTGTTGTAGACGGCCTGGTGTTGTAGACGGTCTGGTGTTGTAGACGGCCTGGTGTTGTAGACGGCCTGGTGTTGTAGACGGCCTGGTGTTGTAGACGGCCTGCTGTTGTAGACGGCCTGCTGTTGTAGACGGCCTGGTGTTGTAGACGGCCTGGTGTTGTAGACGGCCTGGTGTTGTAGACGGTCTGGTGTTGTAGACGGCCTGGTGTTGTAGACGGCCTGGTGTTGTAGACGGCCTGGTGTTGTAGACGGTCTGGTGTTGCCTGGTGTTGTAGACGGTCTGGTGTTGTAGACGGCCTGGTGTTGTAGACGGCCTGGTGTTGTAGACGGCCTGGTGTTGTAGACGGTCTGGTGTTGTAGACGGCCTGGTGTTGTAGACGGCCTGGTGTTGTAGACGGCCTGGTGTTGTAGACGGCCTGGTGTTGTAGACGGCCTGGTGTTGTAGACGGTCTGGTGTTGTAGACGGCCTGGTGTTGTAGACGGCCTGGTGTTGTAGACGGCCTGGTGTTGTAGACGGTCTGGTGTTGCCTGGTGTTGTAGACGGTCTGGTGTTGTAGACGGCCTGGTGTTGTAGACGGCCTGGTGTTGTAGACGGCCTGGTGTTGTAGACGGTCTGGTGTTGTAGACGGACTGGTGTTGCCTGGTGTTGTAGACGGCCTGGTGTTGTAGACGGTCTGGTGTTGTAGACGGTCTGGTGTTGCCTGGTGTTGTAGACGGTCTGGTGTTGTAGACGGCCTGGTGTTGTAGACGGCCTGGTGTTGTAGACGGTCTGGTGTTGTAGACGGCCTGGTGTTGTAGACGGCCTGGTGTTGTAGACGGTCTGGTGTTGTAGACGGCCTGGTGTTGCCTGGTGTTGTAGACGGTCTGGTGTTGTAGACGGCCTGGTGTTGTAGACGGTCTGGTGTTGTAGACGGTCTGGTGTTGTAGACGGTCTGGTGTTGCCTGGTGTTGTAGACGGTCTGGTGTTGTAGACGGCCTGGTGTTGTAGACGGTCTGGTGTTGTAGACTGTCTGGTGTTGTAGACGGTCTGGTGTTGCCTGGTGTTGTAGACGGTCTGGTGTTGTAGACGGCCTGGTGTTGCCTGGTGTTGTAGACGGTCTGGTGTTGTAGACGGTCTGGTGTTGTAGACGGTCTGGTGTTGTAGACGGCCTGGTGTTGTAGACGGTCTGGTGTTGTAGACGGCCTGGTGTTGTAGACGGTCTGGTGTTGTAGACGGTCTGGTGTTGCCTGGTGTTGTAGACGGTCTGGTGTTGTAGACGGTCTGGTGTTGTAGACGGTCTGGTGTTGTAGACGGCCTGGTGTTGTAGACGGCCTGGTGTTGTAGACGGTCTGGTGTTGTAGACGGCCTGGTGTTGTAGACGGCCTGGTGTTGTAGACGGTCTGGTGTTGTAGACGGCCTGGTGTTGTAGACGGTCTGGTGTTGCCTGGTGTTGTAGACGGTCTGGTGTTGTAGACGGTCTGGTGTTGTAGACGGCCTGGTGTTGTAGACGGCCTGGTGTTGTAGACGGTCTGGTGTTGTAGACGGCCTGGTGTTGTAGACGGCCTGGTGTTGTCTGGTGTTGTTGACGGTCTGGTGTTGTAGACGGTCTGGTGTTGTAGACGGTCTGGTGTTGCAGACGGTCTGGTGTTGTAGACGGCCTGGTGTTGTAGACGGCCTGGTGTTGTAGACGGCCTGGTGTTGTAGACGGCCTGGTGTTGTAGACGGTCTGGTGTTGTAGACGGCCTGGTGTTGTAGACGGCCTGGTGTTGTAGACGGCCTGGTGTTGTACACGGTCTGGTGTTGCCTGGTGTTGTAGACGGTCTGGTGTTGTAGACGGCCTGGTGTTGTAGACGGCCTGGTGTTGTAGACGGCCTGGTGTTGCCTGGTGTTGTAGACGGCCTGGTGTTGTAGACGGTCTGGTGTTGTAGACGGTCTGGTGTTGTAGACGGCCTGGTGTTGCCTGGTGTTGTAGACGGTCTGGTGTTGTAGACGGTCTGGTGTTGTAGACGGTCTGGTGTTGTAGACGGCCTGGTGTTGTAGACAGCCTGGTGTTGCCTGGTGTTGTAGACGGCCTGGTGTTGTAGACGGCCTGGTGTTGTAGACGGCCTGGTGTTGTAGACGGTCTGGTGTTGTAGACGGCCTGGTGTTGCCTGGTGTTGTAGACGGCCTGGTGTTGTAGACGGTCTGGTGTTGTAGACGGTCTGGTGTTGTAGACGGTCTGGTGTTGTAGACGGCCTGGTGTTGTAGACGGTCTGGTGTTGTAGACGGTCTGGTGTTGTAGACGGTCTGGTGTTGTAGACGGCCTGGTGTTGCCTGGTGTTGTAGACGGCCTGGTGTTGTAGACGGTCCGGTGTTGTAGACGGCCTGGTGTTGTAGACGGCCTGGTGTTGTAGACGGTCTGGTGTTGTAGACGGTCTGGTGTTGTAGACGGCCTGGTGTTGTAGACGGCCTGGTGTTGTAGACGGCCTGGTGTTGTAGACGGTCTGGTGTTGTAGACGGTCTGGTGTTGTAGACGGTCTGGTGTTGTAGTCGGTCTGGTGTTGTAGACGGTCTGGTGTTGTAGACGGCCTGGTGTTGCCTGGTGTTGTAGACGGCCTTGTGTTGTAGACGGTCTGGTGTTGTAGACGGCCCGGTGTTGTAGACGGCCCGGTGTTGTAGACGGCCCGGTGTTGTAGACGGCCCGGTGTTGTAGACGGTCCGGTGTTGTAGACGGTCTGGTGTTGTAGACGGCCTGGTGTTGTAGACGGTCTGGTGTTGTAGACGGTCTGGTGTTGTAGACGGTCTGGTGTTGTAGACTGCCTGGTGTTGTAGACGGCCTGGTGTTGTAGACGGCCTGGTGTTGCCTGGTGTTGTAGACGGTCTGGTGTTGTCGACGGCCTGGTGTTGTCGACGGCCTGGTGTTGTAGACGGTCTGGTGTTGTAGACGGCCTGGTGTTGCCTGGTGTTGTAGACAGCCTGGTGTTGTAGACGGTCTGGTGTTGTAGACGGTCTGGTGTTGTAGACGGTCTGGTGTTGTAGACGGTCTGGTGTTGTAGATGGTCTGGTGTTGTAGACGGTCTGGTGTTGTAGACGGCCTGGTGTTGCCTGGTGTTGTAGACGGCCTGGTGTTGTAGACGGTCTGGTGTTGTAGACGGTCTGGTGTTGCCTGGTGTTGTAGACGGTCTGGTGTTGTAGACGGTCTGGTGTTGTAGACGGTCTGGTGTTGTAGACGGTCTGGTGTTGTAGACGGCCTGGTGTTGTAGACGGCCTGGTGTTGTAGACGGCCTGGTGTTGTAGACGGCCTGGTGTTGTAGACGGCCTGGTGTTGTAGACGGCCTGGTGTTGTAGACGGCCTGGTGTTGTGGACGGTCTGGTGTTGTAGACGGTCTGGTGTTGCCTGGTGTTGTAGACGGTCTGGTGTTGTAGACGGTCTGGTGTTGTAGACGGTCTGGTGTTGTAGACGGCCTGGTGTTGTAGACGGCCTGGTGTTGCCTGGTGTTGTAGACGGCCTGGTGTTGTAGACGGCCTGGTGTTGTAGACGGCCTGGTGTTGTAGACGGTCTGGTGTTGTAGACGGCCTGGTGTTGCCTGGTGTTGTAGACGGCCTGGTGTTGTAGACGGTCTGGTGTTGTAGACGGTCTGGTGTTGTAGACGGTCTGGTGTTGTAGACGGCCTGGTGTTGTAGACGGTCTGGTGTTGTAGACGGTCTGGTGTTGTAGACGGTCTGGTGTTGTAGACGGCCTGGTGTTGCCTGGTGTTGTAGACGGCCTGGTGTTGTAGACGGTCCGGTGTTGTAGACGGCCTGGTGTTGTAGACGGCCTGGTGTTGTAGACGGTCTGGTGTTGTAGACGGTCTGGTGTTGTAGACGGCCTGGTGTTGTAGACGGCCTGGTGTTGTAGACGGCCTGGTGTTGTAGACGGTCTGGTGTTGTAGACGGTCTGGTGTTGTAGACGGTCTGGTGTTGTAGTCGGTCTGGTGTTGTAGACGGTCTGGTGTTGTAGACGGCCTGGTGTTGCCTGGTGTTGTAGACGGCCTTGTGTTGTAGACGGTCTGGTGTTGTAGACGGCCCGGTGTTGTAGACGGCCCGGTGTTGTAGACGGCCCGGTGTTGTAGACGGCCCGGTGTTGTAGACGGTCCGGTGTTGTAGACGGTCTGGTGTTGTAGACGGCCTGGTGTTGTAGACGGTCTGGTGTTGTAGACGGTCTGGTGTTGTAGACGGTCTGGTGTTGTAGACTGCCTGGTGTTGTAGACGGCCTGGTGTTGTAGACGGCCTGGTGTTGCCTGGTGTTGTAGACGGTCTGGTGTTGTCGACGGCCTGGTGTTGTAGACGGCCTGGTGTTGTAGACGGTCTGGTGTTGTAGACGGCCTGGTGTTGCCTGGTGTTGTAGACAGCCTGGTGTTGTAGACGGTCTGGTGTTGTAGACGGTCTGGTGTTGTAGACGGTCTGGTGTTGTAGACGGTCTGGTGTTGTAGATGGTCTGGTGTTGTAGACGGTCTGGTGTTGTAGACGGCCTGGTGTTGC
This sequence comes from Salvelinus fontinalis, assembly GCF_029448725.1. Lineage (NCBI taxonomy): Eukaryota > Metazoa > Chordata > Actinopteri > Salmoniformes > Salmonidae > Salvelinus > Salvelinus fontinalis. The sequence goes on along the minus strand of NC_074700.1, from coordinate 29,148,600 downwards.
CTGGTGTTGTAGACGGCCTGGTGTTGTAGACGGTCTGGTGTTGTAGACGGTCTGGTGTTGCCTGGTGTTGTAGACGGTCTGGTGTTGTAGACGGTCTGGTGTTGTAGACGGTCTGGTGTTGTAGACGGTCTGGTGTTGTAGACGGTCTGGTGTTGTAGACGGCCTGGTGTTGTAGACGGCCTGGTGTTGTAGACGGCCTGGTGTTGTAGACGGCCTGGTGTTGTAGACGGCCTGGTGTTGTAGACGGCCTGGTGTTGTAGACGGCCTGGTGTTGTAGACGGCCTGGTGTTGTAGACGGCCTGGTGTTGTAGACGGTCTGATGTTGTAGACGGCCTGGTGTTGTAGACAGCCTGGTGTTGTAGACGGCCTGGTGTTGTAGACGGTCTGGTGTTGTAGACGGTCTGGTGTTGTAGACGGCCTGGTGTTGTAGACAGTCTGGTGTTGCCTGGTGTTGTAGACGGCCTGGTGTTGTAGACGGTCTGGTGTTGCCTGGTGTTGTAGACGGTCTGGTGTTGTAGACGGTCTGGTGTTGCCTGGTGTTGTAGACGGTCTGGTGTTGCCTGGTGTTGTAGACGGTCTGGTGTTGCCTGGTGTTGTAGACAGCCTGGTGTTGTAGACGGCCTGGTGTTGCCTGGTGTTGTAGACGGTCTGGTGTTGTAGACGGTCTGGTGTTGTAGACGGTCTGGTGTTGTAGACAGCCTGGTGTTGTAGACGGTCTGGTGTTGTAGACGGTCTGGTGTTGTAGACGGTCTGGTGTTGCCTGGTGTTGTAGACGGTCTGGTGTTGTAGACGGCCTGGTGTTGTAGACGGTCTGGTGTTGTAGACGGTCTGGTGTTGTAGACGGCCTGGTGTTGTAGACGGCCTGGTGTTGTAGACGGTCTGGTGTTGTAGACGATCTGGTGTTGCCTGGTGTTGTAGACGGTCTGGTGTTGTAGACGGTCTGGTGTTGTAGACGGTCTGGTTTTGCCTGGTGTTGTAGACGGTCTGGTGTTGTAGACGGCCTGGATTTGTAGACGGCCTGGTGTTGTAGACGGCCTGGTGTTGTAGACGGCCTGGTGTTGTAGACGGCCTGGTGTTGTAGACGGTCTGGTGTTGTAGACGGTCTGGTGTTGTAGACGGTCTGGTGTTGTAGACGGCCTGGTGTTGTAGACGGCCTGGTGTTGCCTGGTGTTGTAGACGGCCTGGTGTTGTAGACGGCCTGGTGTTGTAGACGGTCTGGTGTTGTAGACGGTCTGGTGTTGTAGACGGTCTGGTGTTGTAGACGGTCTGGTGTTGTAGACGGTCTGGTGTTGTAGACGGCCTGGTTTTGCCTGGTTTTGTAGACGGCCTGGTGTTGTAGACGGCCTGGTGTTGTAGACGGCCTGGTGTTGTAGACGGTCTGGTGTTGCCTGGTGTTGTAGACGGCCTGGTGTTGTAGACGGCCTGGTGTTGTAGACGGCCTGGTGTTGTAGACTGTCTGGTGTTGTAGACGGTCTGGTGTTGCCTGGTGTTGTAGACGGTCTGGTGTTGTAGACGGTCTGGTGTTGTAGACGGCCTGGTGTTGTAGACGGTCTGGTGTTGTAGACGGTCTGGTCTTGTAGACGGTCTGGTGTTGTAGACGGCTTGGTGTTGTAGACGGTCTGGTGTTGCCTTGTGTTGTAGACGGTCTGGTGTTGTAGACGGTCTGGTGTTGTAGACGTACGCTACGATGCACCAGGCCGTCTACAACACCAGGCCGTCTACAACACCAGGCCGTCTACAACACCAGGCCGTCTACAACACCAGGCCGTCTACAACACCAGGCCGTCTACAACACCAGACCGTCTACAACACCAGGCAACACCAGGCCGTCTACAACACCAGGCTGTCTACAACACCAGGCAACACCAGACCGTCTACAACACCAGGCAACACCAGACCGTCTACAACACCAGGCAACACCAGACCGTCTACAACACCAGACCGTCTACAACACCAGGCAACACCAGACCGTCTACAACACCAGGCCGTCTACAACACCAGGCAACACCAGACTGTCTACAACACCAGGCCGTCTACAACACCAGACCGTCTACAACACCAGACCGTCTACAACACCAGGCCGTCTACAACACCAGGCCGTCTACAACACCAGGCCGTCTACAACACCAGGCCGTCTACAACACCAGGCCGTCTACAACACCAGGCCGTCTACAAAAGTCCCCGGACCAGACTTTTCTCTCTCTCTCTCTCTCTCTCTCTCTCTCTCTCTCTCTCTCTCTCTCCCTCTCTCTGTCTCTCTCTCTCTCTCTCTCTCTCTCTCTCTCTCTCTCTCTCTCTCTCGCTCTCTCTCTCTCTCTCTCTCTCTCTCTGTCTCTGTCTCTCTCGCTCTCTGTCTATCTGTCTCTCTCTCTCTCTGTCTCTCTCTGTCTCTCTCCCCTGACATTTCAAAGCTCGGTGGATAGTTCTCTGCAGGTGTGTCTCAAAGCTGTATGCTAGTGGAGCTTGCGTTCTGCTTTCCACATTCAAACATTACCATGGAAACTAATGATGCACCGATATGATATTTTTGGCTGGTACCGATATTTTCCTTGCCCAAAAACCTGATACCGATATTTACTTCTTTAACAGCCACACACACATGGACGCAGCGGTCTAAGGCACTGCTTCTCAGTGCAAGAGGCATCACTACAGTCCCTGGTTCGAATCCAGGCTGTATCACATCCGGCCGTGATTGGGAGTCCCATAGGGCGGCGCACAATTTGGGTGTTTGCGTGTCAAAAAAAGCTTGGTTGACCAATCAGAACCTGAATATGCACGTCACATAATAATTGAACGGGTTCATCCAATTTTTACGTAGTTATTACACGTTGATTACACCATCACTCGTATTTCGTATGTCGCAACGATTCATCGATACGTACGCTACGATGCTGGTAAAGTTGTCTCGTGCACCTACAGTGCTGGATACAAACAATGTTTTTCCCATAAACAAAACGACATCTGTTTCCGTAGCTATAGCTAGCTAACTATATAGTAGTTCGTGGCCGGTGTTTGCTTGTTTGCAAACTTTTTTTGTACAGAGCCTAGTCACTAACCAAAGACAGCATCACTTAGTCTAGTCACTAACCAAAGACAGCATCACTTAGTCTAGTCACTAACCAAAGACAGCATCACTTAGTCTAGTCACTAACCAAAGACAGCATCACTTAGTCTAGTCACTAACCGAAGACAGCATCACTTAGTCTAGTCACTAACCAAAGACAGCATCACTTAGTCTAGTCACTAACCAAAGACAGCATCACTTAGTCTAGTCACTAACCAAAGACAGCATCACTTAGTCTAGTCACTAACCAAAGACAGCATCACTTAGTCTAGTCACTAACCAAAGACAGCATCACTTAGTCTAGTCACTAACCAAAGACAGCATCACTTAGTCTAGTCACTAACCAAAGACAGCATCACTTAGTCTAGTCACTAACCAAAGACAGCATCACTTAGTATAGTCACTAACCAAAGACAGCATCACTTAGTCTAGCCACTAACCAAAGACAGCATCACTTAGTCCAGCCACTAACCAAAGACAGCATCACTTAGTCTTGTCACTAACCAAAGACAGCATCACTTAGTCGAGTCACTAACCAAAGACAGCATCACTTAGTCGAGTCACTAACCAAAGACAGCATCACTTAGTCTAGTCACTAACCAAAGACAGCATCACTTAGTCTAGTCACTAACCAAAGACAGCATCACTTAGTCTAGTCACTAACCAAAGACAGCATCACTTAGTATAGTCACTAACCAAAGACAGCATCACTTAGTCTAGCCACTAACCAAAGACAGCATCACTTAGTCTAGTCACTAACCAAAGACAGCATCACTTAGTATAGTCACTAACCAAAGACAGCATCACTTAGTCGAGTCACTAACCAAAGACAGCCTAGTCACTAACCAAAGACAGTCTAGTCACTAACCAAAGACAGTCTAGTCACTAACCAAAGACAGTCCACACTCAGAATGAGACGTTTCTTGTCAACGATATGAGAACTGGTTTTAAATTGGTTGGGTGCCATTGCTGTGTGTGGGGGGGGGGGTCACTAGCAGCGGGCATAGACCCACCTTGCCCCCTCTCTGCCCCGGTCTTTTCCCAGCGCAGCACGACAGGGGACCGGGCATCGTACTAAAGCTCTTGGGGAGCAATCCGGGGTTACCCCGGTGACCACGGACTGAGTTCCTGACGTGTGTGTTTAAGGGGACAGACAGAGGAGAGGTCAAGGATGCTGAAATGGCAACAAATTCAGAGTGAAGTGAAATACCAGACTGGACAGCAGAAATCCTCTAGTCTAAACCCTCCCTAAGAAATGCATGCTAGTCTTCCTTCTCTCTCTCGATATCAAATCAAAAATGTTTCTCCCCTCGCTCTCTCTCTCTCTTGTCTCTCTCGCTCTCCTCACCCTCTCCTCTCTCGCTCCCCTCTCTCTCTCTCTCTCTCTCTCTCTCTCTCTCTCTCTCTCTCTCTCTCTCTCTCTCTCTCTCTCTCTCTCTCTCTCTCTCTCAATTCAATTCAATTCAATTCAATTCAATTCAAGGGGCTTTATTGGCATGGGAAACATGTGTTAACATTGCCAAAGCAAGTGAGGTAGATAATATACAAAAGTCAAATAAACAAAACGAATTAACAGTAAACATTACACATACAGAAGTTTCAAAACAATAAAGACATTACAAATGTCATATTATATATATGCAGTGTTGTAACAATGTAGAAATGGTTAAAGCACACAAGTTAAAATAAATAAACATAAATATGGGTTGTATTTACAATGGTGTTTGTTCTTCACTGGTTGCCCTTTTCTGGTGGCAACAGGTCACAAATCTTGCTGCTGTGATGGCACACTGTGGTATCTCTCTCTCTCTCTCTCTCTCTCTCTCTCTCTCTCTCTCTCTCTCTCTCTCCTCAGCCTCTCGCTCTCTCTCCTCAGCCTCTCTCTCTCTCTCCTCAGCCTCTCTCTCTCTCTCCTCAGCCTCCCGCTCTCTCTCCTCAGCCTCTCGCTCTCTCTCCTCAGCCTCTCGCTCTCTCTCCTCAGCCTCTCGCTCTCTCTCCTCAGCCTCTCGCTCTCTCTCCTCAGCCTCTCGCTCTCTCTCCTCAGCCTCTCGCTCTCTCTCCTCAGCCTCTCTCTCTCTCTCTCCTCAGCCTCTCTCTCTCTCTCTCCTCAGCCTCTCTCTCTCTCTCCTCAGCCTCTCGCGCTCTCTCTTCAGCCTCTCATGCTCTCTCTCCTCAGCCTCTCGCTCTCTCTCCTCAGCCTCTCTCTCTCTCTCCTCAGCCTCTCTCTCTCTCTCCTCAGCCTCTCTCTCTCTCCTCAGCCTCTCTCTCTCTCTCCTCAGCCTCTCGCTCTCTCTCCTCAGCCTCTCGCTCTCTCTCCTCAGCCTCCCTCTCTCTCTCCTCAGCCTCCCTCTCTCTCTCCTCAGCCTCTCGCGCTCTCTCTCTCTCTCTCCTCAGCCTCTCGTGCTCTCTCTCTCCTCAGTCTCTGCTCGCTCGCTCGCTCTCTCTCCTCAGTCTCTCTCTCTCCCCTTGTTCAAAGAGATGCTGCTGGTCTGTTGGTCAGTCAGTTTCGGTTGGAAAAGTCACACAGGCGCTTGGACTGTGTGTGTTCCTGCACGTGTGTTTAACTGCGGTTGTGTGTTAGGGCTGTGACAGTCATGGAATTTTGGATGACCGTTACTGGCCGGACAAATACTGTAATAAACGTTCAAATAGCCCCCCCAAAAAAAGTCTGATTTTTTTTTTCCTCCTCTCTGCTCCTGGCTGCATGTGCTACCATAGAAATGAAATGAATAGAACAACATCCCCATTCAACTCTATGATGGCATAGTGGGTGGACTGGCGGCCATTGAAGTAAAAGCAGGAAGTAAAAGCAGGAAGTAAAAACAGTAAGTGTACCTATCAAAATGTGCTGTGATTTATTTACTCAACTCATGGTACCAAAAAAAAATACATTCTGTTTGCATGAGGCACATTAAAGGGCGACTGCGCTTGTTGATTTTGTTTTAGATTTGGTGAATTAAGAAATGCTAGTGGCCATGACTGAATTCAAACGTGAGTTGGTTTTGGAGGAGGAGGAATATTTCTGTCTGTAATAATAATTTAATATAAATATACTAATTAATAATATAAATATAATAATAATAATAATTAATCATAATAATAATTGAATAATATAAATATAATACTTTATAATATAAATATAATAATAATATAAATAATTACTAATAATAATTACAAATATACATTTAATAATATAATAATAATTAATAATAATTACTAATACTATAATTATAATTAATAATATACATTTAATAATAATAATAATAATAATTTAATAATAATAATAAGCCCTTTTTAAATGGACTGATGTCCTAATATGAACTGTAACAGTAAAATATTTGAAATTGTTCCATGTTTTAGTTCAGTTAACTTTAATACACATATGTGCATTTGTCCCAATACTTTTGGACCCTTTAAAATGTGAGGGACGATGTACAAAAAGGGCTGTCATTTCTAAACGGGTCACCGATGAAAATACCCTCAAGGATCATTCAAATCTAAAGTGCTAGTGGACACAGCCAGAACAACAAATAATGAGTACAGAACAACAAATAATGAGTACAGAACAACAAATAATGAGTACAGAACAACAAATAATGAGTACAGAACAACAAGTAATGAGTACACAGCCAGAACAACAAATAATGAGTACACAGCCAGAACAACAAATAATGAGTACACAGCCAGAACAACAAGTAATGAGTACACAGCCAGAACAACAAATAATGAGTACACAGCCAGAACAACAAATAATGAGTACACAGCCAGAACAACAAATAATGAGTACAGAACAACAAATAATGAGTACAGAACAACAAATAATGAGTACAGAACAACAAATAATGAGTACAGAACAACAAATAATGAGTACAGAACAACAAATAATGAGTACAGAACAACAAGTAATGAGTACAGAACAACAAATAATGAGTACAGAACAACAGAACAACAAATAATGAGTACAGAACAACAAGTAATGAGTACAGAACAACAAATAATGAGTACAGAACAACAAATAATGAGTACAGAACAACAAATAATGAGTACAGAACAACAAATAATGAGTACAGAACAACAAATAATGAGTACAGAACAACAAATAATGAGTACAGAACAACAAGTAATGAGTACAGAACAACAAATAATGAGTACAGAACAACAAATAATGAGTACAGAACAACAAATAATGAGTACAGAACAACAAATAATGAGTACAGAACAACAAATAATGAGTACAGAACAACAAGTAATGAGTACAGAACAACAAATAATGAGTACAGAACAACAAATAATGAGTACAGAACAACAAGTAATGAGTACACAGCCAGAACAACAAATAATGAGTACAGAACAACAAGTAATGAGTACAGAACAACAAGTAATGAGTACAGAACAACAAATAATGAGTACAGAACAACAAGTAATGAGTACACAGCCAGAACAACAAATAATGAGTACAGAACAACAAATAATGAGTACAGAACAACAAGTAATGAGTACACAGCCAGAACAACAAATAATGAGTACAGAACAACAAATAATGAGTGCAGAACAACAAATAATGAGTACAGAACAACAAATAATGAGTACAGAACAACAAATAATGAGTACAGAACAACAAATAATGAGTACAGAACAACAAGTAATGAGTACAGAACAACAAATAATGAGTACAGAACAACAAGTAATGAGTACACAGCCAGAACAACAAATAATGAGTACACAGCCAGAACAACAAATAATGAGTACACAGCCAGAACAACAAATAATGAGTACACAGCCAGAACAACAAATAATGAGTACAGAACAACAAATAATGAGTACACAGCCAGAACAACAAATAATGAGTACAGAACAACAAATAATGAGTACACAGCCAGAACAACAAATAATGAGTACAGAACAACAAATAATGAGTACAGAACAACAAATAATGAGTACAGAACAACAAATAATGAGTACAGAACAACAAATAATGAGTACAGAACAACAAATAATGAGTACAGAACAACAAATAATGAGTACAGAACAACAAATAATGAGTACAGGAACAACAAATAATGAGTACAGAACAACAAATAATGAGTACAGAACAACAAATAATGAGTACAGAACAACAAATAATGAGTACAGAACAACAAATAATGAGTACAGAACAACAGAACAACAGAACAACAAATAATGAGTACAGAACAACAAATAATGAGTACAGAACAACAAATAATGAGTACAGAACAACAAATAATGAGTACAGAACAACAAATAATGAGTACAGAACAACAAATAATGAGTACAGAACAACAAATAATGAGTACAGAACAACAGAACAACAAATAATGAGTACAGAACAACAAGTAATGAGTACAGAAATCACAGTAAGTTAAAAAATAATATTTTTTTAAATCAAGCCAGCTAAATAGCATATTTACATCATTGATCAATATCAATTATCAGCTGATAGCCCCATATGAATCATGTGTTTTGGAGGCGCTATAACTAACTCACTGACCATTTGTGATGATGAGTGAGTTGTTGCAGAAATAAATAGGCCTTTGCTACAGAGGCAGTTGATGTTGTGAATTATTCATTTTTTTAAGCCGGGGGGTGCACCCTTTTTGAATTTTGAGCACTTGCCGTGTGTGTGTGTGTGTGTGTGTGTGTGTGTGTGTGTGTGTCCCAGCTACCAGTGTTAGGGCTTCCATGTGTTACTGTGGTAACCCTCATAACAGCAGCCGTCCCTATGGTTACTATAGCATTGTGTGCCAGTCACAATGGCTGCTTGTTTACAAGCCCAAACAAACCCCTCCCTCTCTCCAAACGGGGTCAGGGTCGACACCAAACCCACTTCCCTCTG
>NC_074700.1:29119796-29136365 GCF_029448725.1 Salvelinus fontinalis | reverse complement strand
GAGAGAGAAGAGAGAGATGCTGAGAGAAACCATTAGAGAGGGATGCTGAGAGACACCATTAGAGAGGAATGCTGAGGGAAACCATTAGAGAGAGATGAAGAGAGAGAAACCATTAGAGAGAGATGCTGAGAGAAACCATTAGAGAGAGAATGCTGAGAGAAACCATTAGAGAGAGATGAAGAGAGAAACCATTAGAGAGAGATGCTGAGAGAAACCATTAGAGAGAGATGAAGAGAGAAACCATTAGAGAGGGATGCTGAGAGAAACCATTAGAGAGAGATGAAGAGAGAAACCATTAGAGAGAGATGCTGAGAGAAACCATTAGAGAGAGATGCTGAGAGAAACCATTAGAGAGGGATGCTGAGAGAGAAACCATTAGAGAGGGATGCTGAGAGAAACCATTAGAGAGGAATGCTGAGAGAGAAACCATTAGAGAGAGATGCTGAGAGAAACCATTAGAGAGGGATGCTGAGAGAAACCATTAGAGAGAGATGCTGAGAGAAACCATTAGAGAGGGATGCTGAGAGAAACCATTAGAGAGGGATGCTGAGAGAAACCATTAGAAAGGGATGCTGAGAGAAACCATTAGAGAGGAATGCTGAGAGACACCATTAGAGAGGGATGCTGAGAGAAACCATTAGTGAGAGATGCTGAGAGAAACCATTAGAGAGGGATGCTGAGAGAAACCATTAGAGAGGGATGCTGAGAGAAACCATTAGAGAGAGATGCTGAGAGAAACCATTAGAGAGGGATGCTGAGAGAAACCATTAGAGAGGGATGCTGAGAGAAACCATTAGAGAGAGATGCTGAGAGAAACCATTAGAGAGGGATGCTGAGAGAAACCATTAGAGAGGGATGCTGAGAGAAACCATTGGAGAGGGATGCTGAGAGAAACCATTAGAGAGGGATGCTGAGAGAAACCATTAGTGAGGGATGCTGAGAGAAACCATTAGAGAGGGATGCTGAGAGAAACCATTAGTGAGGGATGCTGAGAGAAACCATTAGAGAGAGATGCTGAGAGAAACCATTAGAGAGGGATGCTGAGAGAAACCATTAGAGGGATGCTGAGAGAAACCATTAGAGAGGGATGCTGAGAGAGAAACCATTAGAGAGGGATGCTGAGAGAGAAACCATTAGAGAGGGATGCTGAGAGAGAAACCATTAGAGAGGGATGCTGAGAGAGAAACCATTAGAGAGGGATGCTGAGAGAGAAACCATTAGAGAGGGATGCTGAGAGAGAAACCATTAGAGAGGGATGCTGAGAGAGAAACCATTAGAGAGGGATGCTGAGAGAGAAACCATTAGAGAGGGATGCTGAGAGAGAAACCATTAGAGAGGAATGCTGAGAGAGAAACCATTAGAGAGGGATGCTGAGAGAGAAACCATTAGAGAGGGATGCTGAGAGAGAAACCATTAGAGAGGGATGCTGAGAGAGAAACCATTAGAGAGGGATGCTGAGAGAAACCATTAGAGAGAGATGCTGAGAGAAACCATTAGAGAGAGATGCTGAGAGAGAAACCATTAGAGAGAGATGCTGAGAGAGAAACCATTAGAGAGGGATGCTGAGAGAGAAACCATTAGAGAGAGATGCTGAGAGAAACCATTAGAGAGGGATGCTGAGAGAAACCATTAGAGAGGGATGCTGAGAGAAACCATTAGAGAGAGATGCTGAGAGAAACCATTAGAGAGAGATGCTGAGAGAAACCATTAGAGAGGGATCAAAATAAACAACCTCCCCTTCTCTTAGAACGGGCTTGGAACCTCTAACCCTGACAAACTCCCCTTCCCTTAGAACGGGCTTGGAACCTCTAACCCTGACAACCTCCCCTTCCCTTAGAACGGTTGGAACCTCTAACCCTGACAACCTCCCCTTCTCTTAGAACGGTTGGAACCTCTAACCCGGACATCCTCCCCTTCCCTTAGAACGGTTGGAACCTCTAACCCTGACAACCTCCCCTTCTCTTAGAACGGGCTTGGAACCTCTAACCCTGGCAATTTGACTGGTCAACTTCACGTTTTGAAAATGGCCTCTGTGGTATCGATATGCGTCAGAAACATTCAGACAGAAATATTTATTTTAGTGTCAGAATTTACTACAAAGTGTGAATGGGATAGGCCTAATTCTGGTCATAAAGTCAGTCTCGTCCAAAACTGAGATTTGTGACATGATATAGAATAAAATGGTATGTCACAGAATGAAGGGAACCAGTTTTATACGTCACAGAATGAAGGGAACCAGTTTTATACGTCACAGAATGAAGGGAACCAGTTTTATATGTCACAGAATGAAGGGAACCAGTTTTATACGTCACAGAATGAAGGGAACCAGTTTTATACGTCACAGAATGAAGGGAACCAGTTGTATACGTCACAGAATGAAGGGAACCAGTTTTATACGTCACAGAATGAAGGGAACCAGTTTTATACGTCACAGAATGAAGGGAACCAGTTTTATACGTCACAGAATGAAGGGAACCAGTTTTATACGTCACAGAATGAAGGGAACCAGTTTTATACGTCACAGAATGAAGGGAACCAGTTTTATACGTCACAGAATGAAGGGAACCAGTTTTATACGTCACAGAATGAAGGGAACCAGTTTTATACGTCACAGAATGAAGGGAACCAGTTTTATACGTCACAGAATGAAGGGAACCAGTTTTATACGTCACAGAATGAAGGGAACCAGTTTTATACGTCACAGAATGAAGAGAACCAGTTTTATACGTCACAGAATGAAGGGAACCAGTTTTATACGTCACAGAATGAAGAGAACCAGTTTTATGTCTTTCTTTGAGTCCTGCCCTCCTCTGTCAGCACCAGTGATCATCGATTCACAGCTGCGAACAACGATCATAATGCCATGCTCAATTTGGTTTCACATTGGATATCCCTACGGGGCTTGTTAGGGACCATCAGTAAATTATGTTCACTGAACAAAAAATATAAACGCAACATGCAACAATTTCCAAGATGTTATTGAGTTACAGTTCACAGAAGGAAACCAGTCAATTTGAAATAAATTAATTAGGCCCTAATCTATGTTGGTCACAGAAACCTTAAAAAGAAAGGTAGGGTTGTGGATCAGGAAACCAGTCAGTATCTGGTGTGACCACCATTTGCCTCATGCAGCGTGACACATCTCCTTCACATAGAGTTGATCAGACTGCTGATTGGTGGCCTGTGGAATGTTGTCCCGCTCCTCTCCAATGTCTGTGTGAAGTTGCTGGATATTGGCGGGAACTGGAACATGCTGTCGTACATGTTGATCCAGAGCATCCCAAACATGCTCAATGGGTGACATGTCTGGTGAGTTTGCAGGCCATGAAAGAACTGGGACATTTTCAGCTTCCAGGAATTGTGTACAGATCCTTGCGACGTGGGGCTGTGCGTTATCATGTTGAAACATGAGGTGATGGAGGCAGATAAATGGCACAACAATCGGGATCTCATCACGGTATATCTGGGCATTCAATTTGTGATTGATAAAATGCAATTGTGTTCATTGTCCGTAGCTTATACCTGCTCATACCATAACCCCACCGCCACCATGGGGCACTCTGTTCACAACGTTGACATCAACAAACCTCTCACCCACATAACGCCATATACGCTGTCTGCCATTTGCACGGTACAGTTGAAACCGGGGTTCAACCGTGAAGAGGACACTTCTCCAGCGTGCCAGAGGCCATCGAAGGTCAGCATTTGCCCACTGAAGTCGGTTATGATGCCAAACTGCAGTCAGGTCAAGACCCTGCTGAGGATGACGAGCTTCCCCGAGACGGTTTCTGACAGTTTGTGAAGAAATTCTTCGGTTGTGCAAAACCACAGTTTCATCAGCTGTCCTTGTGACTGGTCTCAGACGATCCCACAGGTGTAGAAGCCGGATGTGGAGGTCCTGGACTGGCCGGTTGGACGTACTGACAAATTCTCTAAAACGATGTTGGAGGCGGCTTATGGTAGAGAAATTAACATCTGGCAACAGCTCTGCTGGACATTCCTGCAATCAGCATTCCAACTGCACACTCCCTCAACTTGATCAGCTGTCCTTTGGTCTCAGACGATCCCGCGCGTGAAGAAAGCCTGGAGGAGGAAGTGTAGGAAGAAGGTACAGCGCTATAAACTGTTGTAGTCATCATGCATGTTTAATCAGCTTCTTGATATGCCACACCTGTCAGGTGGATGGATTATCTTGACGATGGACAAAATGCCACACCTGTCAGGTGGATGGATTATCTTGACGGTGGATAAAATGCCACACCTGTCAGGTGAATGGATTATCTTGAGTATAAATTCCCTGTCTTAGGTCCGTTAGGATCACCACTTTATATTAAGAATGTGAAATGTCAGAATAATAGTAGAGAGAATAATTTATTTCAGCTTTTATTTCTTTCATCACATTCCCAGTGGGTCAGAAGTTTACATACACTCAATTAGTATTTGGTAGCATTGCTTTAAAATTGTTTAACTTGGGTCAAACATTTCAGGTAGCCTTCCACATGCTTCCCACAATAAGTTGGGTGAATTTTGGCCCATTCCGCCTGACAGAGCTGGTGTAACTGAGTCAGGTTTGTAGGCCTCCTTGCTCGCACAAGCTTTTTCAGTTCTGCCCACAAATTTTCTATGGGATTGAGGTCAGGGCTTTGTGATGGCCACTCCATTACTTTGACTTTGTTGTTCGTAAGCCATTTTGCCACAACTTTGGAAGTATGCTTGGGGTCACTGTTCATTTGGAAGACCCATTTGCGACCAAGCTTTAACTTCCTGACTGATGTCTTGAGATGTTGCTTCAATATATACACATAATTTTCCTGTCTCATGATGCCATCTATTTTGTGAAGTGCACCAGTCCCTCCTGCAGCAAAGCACCCCCACAACGTGATGCTGCCACCCCCGTGCTTCACGGTTGGGATGGTGTTCTTCGGCTTGCAAGCCTCCCCCTTTTTCCTCCAAACATAACGATGGTCATTATGGCCAAACAGTTCTATTTTTGTTTCATCAGACCAGAAGACATTTCTCCAAAAGTACGATCTTTGTCCCCATGTGCAGTTGCAAACTGTAGTCTGGCTTTTTTATGGTGGTTTTGTAGCAGTGGCTTCTTCCTTGCTGAGCGGCCTTTCAGGTTATGTCGATATAGGACTCGTTTTACTGTGGATATAGATACTTTTGTACCTGTTTCCTCCAGCATCTTCACAAGGTCCTTTGCTGTTCTGGGATTGATTTGCACTTTTCGCACCAAAGTACGTTCATCTCTAGGAGACAGAACGCGTCTCCTTCCTGAGCGGTATCAAATGTATTTATATAGCCCTTCTTACATCAGCTGATATCTCAAAGTACTGTACAGAAACCCAGCCTAAAACCCCAAACAGCAAGCAATGCAGGTGTAGAAGCACGGTGGCTAGGAAAAACTCCCTAGAAAGGCCAAAACCTAGGAAGAAACCTAGAGAGGAACCAGGCTGTGAGGGGTGGCCAGTCCTCTTCTGGCTGTGCCGGGTGGAGATTATAACAGAACATGGCCAAGATGTTCAAATGTTCATAGATGACCAGCAGGGTCAAATAATAATAATCACAGTAGTTGTCGAGGGTGCAGCAAGTCAGCACCTCAGGAGTAAATGTCAGTTGGTTTTCATAGCCGATCATTAAGAGTATCTCCAGCCCTCCTGCTGTCTCTAGAGAGTTGAAACCAGCAGGTCTGGGACAGGTAGCACGTATGGTATGACGGCTACGTGGTCCCATGGTGTTTATACTTGCACACAATTGTTTGTACAGATAAACGTGGTACCTTCAGCCTTTTGGAAATTGCTCCCAAGGATGAACCAGACTTGTGGAGGTCTACAATTTTTTTTTTTTTGAGGTCTTGGCTGATTTCTTTAGATTTTCCCATGATGTCAAGCAAAGAGGCACTGAGTTTGAAGGTGGGCCTTGAAATACATCCACAGGTACACCTCCAATTGACTCAAATTATGTCAATTAGCTTATCAGAAGCTTCTAAAGCTATGACATCATTTTCTGGAATTTTCTAAGCTGTTTAAAGGCACAGTCGACTTAGTGTATGTAAACTTCTGAACCAGTGGAATTGTGATACAGTGAATTATAAGTGAAATAATATGTCTGTAAACAATTGTTGGAAAAATGACTTAGAAAAAGTAGATGTCCTAACCGACTGGCCAAAATTATAGTTTGTTTAACAAAGAAATTTGTGGAGTGGTTGAAAAACAAGTTTTAATGACTCCAACCTAAGTGTATATAAACTTCTGACTTGAACTGTATATACACAAACCATTATTTCTATCTCTATCTCTACACATTCTTCCACTGCAAATCTACCATTCCAGTGATTTACTTGTTATATTGTATTTACTTCGCCACCATGGCCTTTTTTTGCCTTCACCTCCCTTATCTCACCTCATTTGCTCACATTGTATATAGACTTATCTTTTTTATTTTTTTTTATTATTTTTTTTTATCCCATTTTCTCCCCAATTTTCGTGGTATCCAATCGCTAGTAATTACTACCTTGTCTCATCGCTACAACTCCCGTACGGGCTCGGGAGAGACGAAGGTCGAAAGCCATGCGTCCTCCGAAGCACAACCCAACCAGCCGTACTGCTTCTTAACACAGCGCGCCTCCAACCCGGAAGCCAGCCGCACCAATGTGTCGGAGGAAACACCGTGTACCTGGCCCCCTTGGTTGGCGCGCACTGCGCCCAGCCCGCCACAGGAGTCGCTGGAGCGCGATGAGACAAGGATATCCCTACCGGCCAAACCCTCCCTAACCCGGACGACGCTATGCCAATTGTGCGTCGCCCCACGGACCTCCCGGTCGCGGCCGGCTGCGACAGAGCCTGGGCGCGAACCCAGAGACTCTGGTGGCGCAGTTAGCACTGCGATGCAGTGCCCTAGACCACTGCGCCACCCGGGAGGCCATAGACTTATTTTTCTACTGTATTATTGACTGTATGTTTGTTTATTCCATGTGTAACTCTGTGTTGTTTGTGTCAAACTGCTTTGCTTTATCTTGGCCAGGTCACAGTTGTAAATGAGAACTTATTCTCAACTGGCCTACCTGGTTAAATAAAGGTGAAATAATAAATAAATAAAAAACCCTCGGGCTTGTGTTATACTGGACTAGTGGTACATACACCCTGAGCCACATCACCAGCAGTCACTTCCTGACAATGAATAATACATATATGGAGGGTGTGTGTGTCGGTGTCGGGGCGTGTGTGTCGGTGTTCAGTGTGTGTGTCGGGGGGGGGGGGGGGGGGGGGGGGTGTGTCGGGGGGGTCGGGGGGCGTGTGTGTGTGTGTGTGTGTGTGTGTGTGTGTGTAAAGTGAATCCTGCTGGTGACTGAAATATTAAAGAGCAGTGCAGTTAAAAAGTATCTTCCTGTTTTTAAATATTTTGTATTTAACTACAGTCGTAAAGTATTCAAACCCCTTCCCTTTTTACACATTTTGTTACGTTACAGACTTATTCTAAAATTGATTAAATACATTTTTTCCCCCTCATCAATCTATACACAATACCCCTTAATGACAAAGTGAAAACAGGTTTTCATAAATGTTTGCAAACTGATTTACTATGAGACTCTAAACTGAGTTCAGGTGCATCCTGTTTCCATTGATCATCCTTGAGATGTTTCTACAACTTGATTGGAGTTCCACCTGTGGTCAATTAATTGGACATGATTTGGAAAGACACACACCTGTCTATATAAGGTCCCACAGTTGACAGAGCATGTCAGAGAAAAAACCAAGCCATGAGGTCGAAGGAATTGTCCGTAGAGCTCAGAGGCAGGATTGTGTCTAGGCACAGATCTGGGGAAGATTATTTATAATATCTATAAACCTATTTTTTTTTATTTGTCATGATGGGGTATTGTGTGTAGATTGATGAGGGGGGGGGAAACTATTGAATCCATTTTAGAATAAGGCTGTAACGTACCAAAATGTGTCTGAATACTTTCCAAATAAAACAAATATCGACACACCCACAAGATCAGACTGATCATTTTAATGTCAAAAGGAGGCTCAGGAAAATAAATCACAACAAATACATTTGGACTTATTTTTTTAATGAAATAAACACACAATTATGTATTAGATATGCAGTGACGATTTCAACAAAATTGAATTTAAAAGACTACATGAGGCCTTTTTAAATAAGTAATGTGCAGAGGGATCATGGTCGTTTGTTCTCTTTCTATCTGATGTGTTCCACTGGTTGTTCAAAGCTTTCTGCTTGTCGGAGCAAACAACGACTTGAAAAGAGTTCAATTCAAAGGGCCTTTATTGGCTTTGGAGTTTCAAAAAGAATAGAGACATTTCAGAATGTTATATTATTGGCTGTGTACAGTGTTGTAACAATGTGGAAGTCGTTGAAGTACAAAAGGAGATATCTCTCTTTCTCCCCTCTCTCTCTCCCCTCTCTCTCCCCTCTCTTTCTCTCCCCTCTCTTTCTCTCCCCTCTCTTTCTCTCCTCTCTCTCTCTCTCTCTCTCTCTCTTTCTCTCCCCTCTCTTTCTCTCCTCTCTCTCTCTCTCTCTCTCTCTCTCTCTCTCTTTCTCTCCCCTCTCTTTCTCTCCTCTCTCTCTGTCTCTCTCTCTCTCTCTCTTTCTCTCCCCTATCTTTCTCTCTCTCTCTCTTTCTCTCTCCCCCCTCTCTCTCCCCTGTCTCTCCCTGTCTCTCAGCACAGATGTATTCTGTCTTCAAATGGAGCGCTAGTGGTTTTAAATTTTTCCAGAGCTGATTGAGGTTAATGTAATCTAGACCTATTGGAATAATCCCGCTGCCGTCCATGATAATTCCACACACCTTGTTTGTACTAAAAGTGTGTCATAGACTCAACACTAAAACACTGAAGGATATATATATATATCGATATACCGATATATATATATATATATATATATATATATAGGTACTGAAATATATAGGTACTGAAATATTGTTCTTAGATATTGATTTTGATGTGTTTTTTCAGATTTCTTGGTGTCGGAATAAACTGGACAAAATGCAGAAGTTTTTTTTGCAGTTATCCTAACGTTGTTGTTTCCAGTGGAAACATCAACCCTGTCGACCTCAACCGGACTATCCAGTCTGAACCTTGCCTCACTCCCCTTTCCTTGCTTTGACCAATCAGCAGCTGGGATGCATGTGATGAGCGGAATCTCTCCAGCCAATGAGAAAAGAGTTTCCAGGAAGTGGATGCGGTTGAAGTTATGTCTCTGCCCCCTGCCTCTACAATTCCCGTCCCTGATGGCAACAAGACGGGCCCTCCTCCTCCCCCGCCTCCTCCCCCCTGCGGCCCTCCTCCTCCCCCGCCTCCTCCGCCCGGTGTGGGAGACCCCGTAGGCGGGATAAAGAAGAGGAGGGTCCGGAGTTTCTTCTGGAAACCCATACCTGAAGACCAGGTAAGTTACCCTCCATTAGACACAGTTACCTTCAACACCCCCCGCCACAACTCCATACTCCTTTAAAAACCTTCACTTGAAAAACTAGAAAAAAGCAGCAATTGTACTGTTTGTCCATTTTGAGATGCCGTAGCCAGTAATACACTTCCTCAAAATAGACAGAATTAATCTAAGATCTCTCCAGAAAATCTGTTTATTAATTTGGCCGTTTTGGATGCCGTTTTTCTCAATTAAAAAATTGACATGAAAATAAGTTCTCATTGAATTATAACAAAAACCTTCTGTTGACCAATCACCCGACGACGGGGCGTAGACTTCTGTTGACCAATCACCCGACGACGGGGCGTAGACTTCTGCTCCCGACTTCGGCTCGCCTCTCTGAAAAATGTTGTGTGCCCGAAAAGCCGAAAAAGCCCATCACCAAAGTCTAAAACAAACAATATAGACATAAACTCTTCTGAACTGTTTAGTCTGGGAAGCGGGGAACCCCCCTAACTGCTATGTAACGGTCTCCAGGTGAAGGGGCGGGCCAACCTGTGGACACAGCTTCCTGTTTAGTCTGGGAAGCGGGGAACCCCCCCTAACTGCTATGTAACGGTCTCCAGGTGAAGGGGCGGGCCAACCTGTGGACACAGCTTCCTGTTTAGTCTGGGAAGCGGGGAACCCCCCCTAACTGCTATGTAACGGTCTCCAGGTGAAGGGGCGGGCCAACCTGTGGACACAGCTTCCTGTTTAGTCTGGGAAGCGGGGAACCCCCCCTAACTGCTATGTAACGGTCTCCAGGTGAAGGGGCGGGCCAACCTGTGGACACAGCTTCCTGTTTAGTCTGGGAAGCGGGGGACCCTCCTAACTGCTATGTAACGGTCTCCAGGTGAAGGGGCGGGCCAACCTGTGGACACAGCTTCCTGTGCAGCAGCAGCAGTACTACATAGACGTCCAGACCATCGAGGAGCTGTTTAGTCAGACGGACTGTCAATCATCTGGGGTTACCTCTGTGACTCGAGGAGGGAAGGCCCGAGGCTCCCTCAGAGAGACCAAAGATGAGGTGAGGAGGAGAGGACACACACACCCTTATGGCCAATGAGGTGTAGGTGTTATGTCATATTCCATCTGGGCTCTGAGTTAGCGAAGTGTTGCATTTTTGTTTTCATTCTCTCTGTTCTTTCTCTCTCTTTCTCTCTGTTCTCTCTCTCTGTTCTCTCTCTCTCTCTCTCTGTTCCCTGTTATCTCTCTCTGTTCTCTCTCTGTTCTCTCTCTCTGTTCTCTCTCTCTCTCTCTGTTCTCTCTCTCTGTTCTCTCTCTCTGTTCTCTCTCTCTCTGTTGTTTCTCTCTGTTCTCTCTCTCTCTATCCCTGGTTCTCTCTTCTCTCAGTTCTCTCTCTCTGTTCTCTCTCTCTGTTCTCTCTCTCTCTGTTCTCTCTCTCTCTGTTGTTTCTCTCTGTTCTCTCTCTCTCTATCCCTGGTTCTCTCTTCTCTCTGTTCTCTCTCTCTCTGTTCTCTCTCGCTGTTCTCTCTCTCTCTCTCTCTCTGTTATCTCTGTCTCTCTCTTGTCTCTCTTCTCTCTGTTCTCTCTCTCTCTCTGTTCTCTCTCTCTCTGTTCTCTCTCTCTCTCTCTGTTATCTCTGTCTCTCTCTCTCTCTGTCTCTCTGTCTCTCTCTTGTCTCTCTTCTCTCTGTTCTCTCTCTCTCTCTGTTCTCTCTCTCTGTTCTCTCTCTCTCTCTCTCTGTTATCTCTGTCTCTCTCTCTCTCTGTTCTCTCTGTTCTCTCTCTCTGTTGTTTCTCTCTCTCTCGCTATCCCTGTTTCTCTCTGTTCTCTCTCAATTCAATTAAAATTCAATTCAAAGTGCTTTATTGACATGGGAAACATATGTTAACATTGCCAAAGCCAGTGAAATAGATAAACAAAAGTTAAACAAAAAATGAACAGTAAACATTACACTCACAACAGTTCCAAAAGAATAGAGACATTTCAAATGTCATATTATGTATAAATAGTTGAAGTACAAAAGGGAAAATAAATAAACATAAATATGGGTTGTATTTACAATGGTGTTTGTCCTTCACTCACTGCAACAGGTCACACATCTTGTTGCTGTGATGGCACACTGGTATTTCACCCAGTAGATCTGGAAGTTTATCAGAATTGGGTTTGTTTTAAAATACTTTCTCTCCCCCTCTGTTTTCTCTCTCTCAGATCAGTATCCTGGACTTGAAGAGAGGGATGAATGTGGGAATTTACCTCAAACAGTTCAAGAAGTAAGTCTGTCCTCATGATACTCTCTGTCTCTCTCTCTCCGTCATATATATATACACACATGTACAGTTAATTTGGGAAAGTATTCAGACCCCTTGACTTTTTCAACATTTTATTATGGTACAGCCTTAATCTAAAATTAATTAAATTGTTTTTTTTTTCTCATCAATCTACACACAATCCCCCATAATGTCACAATACCCCATAATGACTCAATACCCCATAATGACTCAATACCCCATAATGACACAATACCCCCATAATGACACAATTCCCCATAATGACACAATGCCCCATAATGACACAATACCCCATAATGACACAATACCCCATAATGACACAATGCCCCGTAATGACACAATACCCCGTAATGACACAATGCCCCGTAATGACACAATACCCCGTAATGACACAATACCCCGTAATGACACAATACCCCGTAATGACACAATACCCCGTAATGACTCAATACCCCATAATGACTCAATACCCCATAATGACTCAATACCCCATAATGACTCTATACCCCATAATGACTCAATACCCCATAATGATTCTATACCCCATAATGACTCAATACCCCATAATGACTCTATACCCCATAATGACAAAGCACAAAGACTGAAATATTATATTTACATAAGTTTTCAGACCCTTTACTCAGTACTTTGTTGAAGCAGCTTTGGCAGCGATTACAGCCTCAAGTCTTCTTGGGTGTGACGTTACAAGCTTGTCACACCTGTATTTGGGGAGTTTCTCCCATTCTTCTCTGCAGATCCTCTCAAGCTCTGTCAGGTTGGATGGGGAGCATCGCTGCACAGCTATTTTCAGGTCTCTCCAGAGATGTTAGATCGGGTTCAAGTCCGGGCTCTGGCTGGGCCACTGAAGGACATTCAGAGACTTGCCCCGAAGCCACTCCTGCATTGTCTTGGCTGTGTGCTTAGGGTTGTTGTCCTGTTGGAAGGTGAACCTTTGCCCCAGTCTGAGGTCCTGAGTTCTCTGTAGCAGGTTTTCATCAAGGATCTCTCTGTACTTTGCTCTGTTCAACTTTCCCTTGATCCTGACTAGTCTCCCAGTCCCTACCGCTGAAAAACATCCCCACAGCATGATGCTGCCACCACCATGCTTCACCGTAGGGATGGTGCCAGGTTTCCTCCAGACGTGACGCTTGGCATTCAGACCAAAGAGTTCAATCTTGGTTTCATCAGACCAGATAATCTTGTTTCTCATGGTCTGGGAGTCTTTAGTTGTCTTTTGGCAAACTCCAAGCGGGCTGTCATGTGCCTTTTACTGAGGAGTGTCTTCCATCAATGAGAACGTGTTCTCAATTTGCCTACCTGGTTAAATAAAGGTGAAATAAATATAATAAAATAAATAAAAAATCTGGCTGGGCAGCCAGTGGCTTCCAGTTTGGCCGGGCGACCAGCTCTAGGAAGAGTCTTGGTGGTTCCAGATTTCTTCCATTGAAGAATGATGGAGGCCACTGTGTTCTTGGGGACCTTCAATGCTGTAGAAATGTTTTGGTACCCTTCCCCAGATCTGTGCCTCGACACAATCCTGTCTCTGAGCTCAATTCCTTCAACCTCATGGCTTTGTTTTTGCTCTGACATGCACTGTCAACTGTGGGACCTTATATAGACAGGTGTGTGCCTTTCCAAATCATGTCCAATTGAATTGACCACAGGTGGACTCCAAGTTGTAGAAACATCACAAGGATGATCAATGGAAACAGGATGCACCTGAACTCAGTCTCATAGCAAAGAGTCTGAATACTTATGTAAATTGGTTATTTCTGTTTTTTTGTTTTTAATACTTTTACAAAAATGTCTAAAAACTCTTTTTGCTTCGTCATTATGTGTTATTGTGTGTAGATGTAGGAAAACATTTAAATCCATTTTAGAATAAGTCTGTAACGTAACAAAATGTGGAAAAAGTGAAGGGGTCTGAATACTTTCCGAATGCATTGTGTCTATATGTATGTGTATATGTAGTTAGCTAGCCGACTGCTGGATGATCTAACTTTCAAAATGAGTCCTTTTTGGCCACAGCAGTCAGCTAGCTAGGTAGACACAGCAGTCAGCTAGCTAGGTAGACACAGTAGTCAGCTAGCTAGGTAGACACAGCAGTCAACTAGCTAGGTAGACACAGCAGTCAACTAGCTAGGTAGACACAGCAGTCAACTAGCTAGGTAGACACAGCAGTCAGCTAGCTAGGTAGACACAGCAGTCAGCTAGCTAGGTAGCCACAGCATTCAGCTAGCTAGGTAGACACAGCAGTCAGCTAGCTAGGTAGCCACAGCATTCAGCTAGCTAGGTAGACACAGTAGTCAGCTAGCTAGGTAGACACAGTAGTCAGCTAGCTAGGTAGACACAGCAGTCAGCTAGCTAGGTAGACACAGCAGTCAGCTAGCTAGGTAGACACAGCAGTCAGCTAGCTAGGTAGACACAGCAGTCAGCTAGCTAGGTAGACACAGCAGTCAGCTAGCTAGGTAGACACAGTAGTCAGCTAGCTAGGTAGACACAGCAGTCAGCTAGCTAGGTAGACACAGCAGTCAGCTAGCTAGGTAGACACAGCAGTCAGCTAGCTAGGTAGACACAGCAGTCAGCTAGCTAGGTAGACACAGCAGTCAACTAGCTAGGTAGACACAGCAGTCAGCTAGCTAGGTAGACACAGCAGTCAGCTAGCTAGGTAGCCACAGCAGTCAGCTAGCTAGGTAGCCACAGCAGTCAGCTAGCTAGGTAGACACAGCAGTCAGCTAGCTAGGTAGACACAGCAGTCAGCTAGCTAGGTAGACACAGCAGTCAGCTAGCTAGGTAGACACAGTAGTCAGCTAGCTAGGTAGACACAGCAGTCAGCTAGCTAGGTAGACACAGCAGTCAACTAGCTAGGTAGACACAGCAGTCAGCTAGCTAGGTAGACACAGCATTCAGCTAGCTAGGTAGACACAGCAGTCAACTAGCTAGGTAGACACAGCAGTCAACTAGCTAGGTAGACACAGCAGTCAGCTAGCTAGGTAGACACAGCAGTCAGCTAGCTAGGTAGACACAGCAGTCAACTAGCTAGGTAGACACAGCAGTCAACTAACTAGGTAGCCACAGCAGTCAACTAGCTAGGTAGCCACAGCAGTCAACTAGCTAGGTAGACACAGCAGTCAACTAGCTAGGTAGACACAGCAGTCAGCTAGCTAGGTAGACACAGCAGTCAGCTAGCTAGGTAGACACAGCAGTCAACTAGCTAGGTAGACACAGCAGTCAGCTAGCTAGGTAGCCACAGCAGTCAACTAGCTAGGTAGACACAGCAGACAGCTAGCTAGGTAGCCACAGCAGTCAACTAGCTAGGTAGACACAGCAGTCAGCTAGCTAGGTAGACACAGCAGTCAGCTAGCTAGGTAGCCACAGCAGTCAGCTAGCTAGGTAGACACAGCAGTCAGCTAGCTAGGTAGACACAGCAGTCAACTAGCTAGGTAGACACAGCAGTCAGCTAGCTAGGTAGCCACAGCAGTCAGCTAGCTAGGTAGCCACAGCAGTCAACTAGCTAGGTAGACACAGCAGTCAGCTAGCTAGGTAGCCACAGCAGTCAACTAGCTAGGTAGACACAGCAGTCAGCTAGCTAGGTAGCCACAGCAGTCAACTAGCTAGGTAGACACAGCAGTCAGCTAGCTAGGTAGACACAGCAGTCAGCTAGCTAGGTAGACACAGCAGTCAGCTAGCTAGGTAGCCACAGCAGTCAGCTAGCTAGGTAGCCACAGCAGTCAGCTAGCTAGGTAGACACAGCAGTCAACTAGCTAGGTAGACACAGCAGTCAGCTAGCTAGGTAGCCACAGCAGTCAGCTAGCTAGGTAGCCACAGCAGTCAACTAGCTAGGTAGCCACAGCAGTCAGCTAGCTAGTGTAACGGATGTGAAATGGCTAGCTAGTTAGCGGGTACGCGCTAGTAGCATTTCAATCAGTTACGTCACTTGCTCTGAAACCTAGAAGTAGGGTTGCACCTTGCTCTGCATGGGCCGTGGCCTTTGTGGAGCGATGGGTAACGACGCTTCGTGGGTGTCAGTTGTTGATGTGTGCAGAGGGTCCCTGGTTCGCGCCCGTATCCGGGCGAGGGGACGGTTTAAAGTTATACTGTTACACTAGGTAGCCACAGCAGTCAGCTAGCTAGGTAGCCACAGCAGTCAGCTAGCTAGGTAGCCACAGCAGTCAGCTAGCTAGGTAGCCACAGCAGTCAACTAGCTAGGTAGCCACAGCAGTCACCTAGCTAGGTAGCCACAGCAGTCACCTAGCTAGGTAGCCACGGCAGTCAACTAGCTAGGTAGCCACAGCATTCAGCTAGCTAGGTAGCCACAGCATTCAGCTAGCTAGGTAGCCACAGCAGTCAGCTAGCTAGGTAGCCACAGCAGTCACCTAGCTAGGTAGCCACGGCAGTCAACTAGCTAGGTAGCCACAGCATTCAGCTAGCTAGGTAGCCACAGCATTCAGCTAGCTAGGTAGCCACAGCAGTCAGCTAGCTAGGTAGCCACAGCAGTCAACTAGCTAGGTAGCCACAGCAGTCAGCTAGCTAGCTAGCCATTTAGCTTTCTAGCACATTCATTTGTAAACAGTTAACATGCTAGTTAGTTACCACATGTTTTTGTCAAACTGTTAACAGAGTAGCTAGCAAGCAACAAGATATGCCAAATAACAGCCTAAAAACCACTGTTAACAGAGTAGCTAGCAAGCAACAAGATATGCCAAATAACAGCCTAAAAACCACTGTTAACAGAGTAGCTAGCAAGCAACAAGATATGCCAAATAACAGCCTAAAAACCACTGTTAACAGAGTAGCTAGCAAACAACAAATGCTAAACTACTGGAGGGCAAATAAATCAGATTTGACCGTTCAGACAAGTCACATGGCCAGGAATCAGATT
>NC_074700.1:28992296-29114796 GCF_029448725.1 Salvelinus fontinalis | reverse complement strand
TCTCTCTGTAGAGCTGCTAGGCTGTGAGCAGTATTAACAGTACCTCTCTTTGTAGAGCTGCTAGGCTGTGAGCAGTATTAACAGTATCTCTCTGTATCTCTCTCTGTAGAGCTGCTAGGCTGTGAGCAGTATTAACAGTATCTCTCTCTCTGTAGAGCTGCTAGGCTGTGAGCAGTATTAACAGTATCTCTCTGTAGAGCTGCTAGGCTGTGAGCAGTATTAACAGTATCTCTCTCTGTAGAGCTGCTAGGCTGTGAGCAGTATTAACAGTATCTCTCTCTGTAGAGCTGCTAGGCTGTGAGCAGTATTAACAGTATCTCTCTGTATCTCTCTCTCTGTAGAGCTGCTAGGCTGTGAGCAGTATTAACAGTATCTCTCTGTATCTCTCTCTCTGTAGAGCTGCTAGGCTGTGAGCAGTATTAACAGTATCTCTCTGTATCTCTCTCTGTAGAGCTGCTAGGCTGTGAGCAGTATTAACAGTACCTCTCTTTGTAGAGCTGCTAGGCTGTGAGCAGTATTAACAGTATCTCTCTCTGTAGAGCTGCTAGGCTGTGAGCAGTATTAACAGTATCTCTCTCTCTGTAGAGCTGCTAGGCTGTGAGCAGTATTAACAGTATCTCTCTCTGTAGAGCTGCTAGGCTGTGAGCAGTATTAACAGTATCTCTCTCTGTAGAGCTGCTAGGCTGTGAGCAGTATTAACAGTATCTCTCTGTATCTCTCTCTCTGTAGAGCTGCTAGGCTGTGAGCAGTATTAACAGTATCTCTCTGTATCTCTCTCTGTAGAGCTGCTAGACTGTGAGCAGTATTAACAGTATCTCTCTCTGTAGAGCTGCTAGACTGTGAGCAGTATTAACAGTATCTCTCTGTAGAGCTGCTAGGCTGTGAGCAGTATTAACAGTATCTCTCTGTAGAGCTGCTAGGCTGTGAGCAGTATTAACAGTATCTCTCTCTGTAGAGCTGCTAGACTGTGAGCAGTATTAACAGTATCTCTCTCTGTAGAGCTGCTAGACTGTGAGCAGTATTAACAGTATCTCTCTGTAGAGCTGCTAGGCTGTGAGCAGTATTAACAGTATCTCTCTGTAGAGCTGCTAGGCTGTGAGCAGTATTAACAGTATCTCTCTCTGTAGAGCTGCTAGGCTGTGAGCAGTATTAACAGTATCTCTCTCTGTAGAGCTGCTAGACTGTGAGCAGTATTAACAGTATCTCTCTCTCTGTAGAGCTGCTAGGCTGTGAGCAGTATTAACAGTATCTCTCTGTATCTCTCTCTGTAGAGCTGCTAGGCTGTGAGCAGTATTAACAGTATCTCTCTGTAGAGCTGCTAGGCTGTGAGCAGTATTAACAGTATCTCTCTCTGTAGAGCTGCTAGGCTGTGAGCAGTATTAACAGTATCTCTCTCTGTAGAGCTGCTAGGCTGTGAGCAGTATTAACAGTATCTCTCTGTATCTCTCTCTCTGTAGAGCTGCTAGGCTGTGAGCAGTATTAACAGTATCTCTCTGTAGAGCTGCTAGGCTGTGAGCAGTATTAACAGTATCTCTCTCTGTAGAGCTGCTAGGCTGTGAGCAGTATTAACAGTATCTCTCTCTGTATCTCTCTCTGTAGAGCTGCTAGGCTGTGAGGAGCTTCATGCCATCCTACACCTGGTGCTACAGGCTGGAAACATCCTCAACGCTGTGAGTCAGAGTGTGTTTGTGTGTGACTCCACCAAAGGGCCCTGTCTAAAGTGTTGACTGATCGTGTCTCTGTCTACAGGGGGGTTATGCTGGTAATGCTGTGGGGTTCAAGCTGTCCTCTCTCCTGTCTCTGGCTGATACCAAGGCCAACAAACCTGGCATGAACCTGCTGCACTTTGTAGCTCTGGTGAGGAGAGGTGTTTGTCTTTCTGCCTGTTTGTCTGTCTGTCTATCTGCCTGACTGTCTATCTGCCTGTCTGTCTATCTGCCTGACTGTCTATCTGCCTGACTGTCTATCTGCCTGTCTGTCTATCTGCCTGTCTGTCTATCTGCCTGACTGTCTATCTGCCTGTCTGTCTATCTGCCTGACTGTCTATCTGCCTGTCTGTCTGTCTATCTGCCTGACTGTCTATCTGCCTGTCTGTCTATCTGCCTGTTTGTCTATCTGCCTGTCTGTCTATCTGCCTGTTTGTCAATATGCCTGTCTGTCTATCTGCCTGACTGTCTATCTGCCTGTCTATCTATCTGCCTGTCTGTCTATCTGCCTGTCTGTCTATCTGCCTGACTGTCTATCTGTCTGACTGTCTATCTGTCTGTCTATCTATCTGCCTGTCTGTCTATCTGCCTGTTTGTCTATCTGCCTGTCTGTCTATCTGCCTGTTTGTCAATATGCCTGTCTGTCTATCTGCCTGTCTGTCTATCTATCTGCCCGTCTGTCTATCTATCTGCCTGTCTGTCTGTCTGCCTGTCTGTCTGTCTGCCTGTTTGTCTATCTGCCTGTTTGTCTATCTGCCTGTTTGTCTATCTGCCTGTTTGTCTATCTGCCTGTTTGTCAATATGCCTGTCTGTCTATCTGCCTGTCTGTCTATCTATCTGCCCGTCTGTCTATCTATCTGCCTGTCTGTCTGTCTGCCTGTTTGTCTATCTGCCTGTTTGTCTATCTGCCTGACTGTCTATCTGCCCGACTGTCTATCTGCCCGACTGTCTATCTGCCTGACTGTCTATCTGCCTGACTGTCTATCTGCCTGTCTGTCTATCTGCCTGTTTGTCAATATGCCTGTCTGTCTATCTGCCTGTCTGTCTATCTATCTGCCCGTCTGTCTATCTATCTGCCTGTCTGTCTGTCTGCCTGTTTGTCTATCTGCCTGTCTGTCTATCTATCTGCCTGTCTGTCTATCTATCTGCCTGTCTGTCTATCTGCCTGTCTGTCTATCTGCCTGTTTGTCTATCTGCCTGTTTGTCTATCTGCCTGTTTGTCTATCTGCCTGTCTGTCTATCTGCCTGTCTGTCTATCTATCTGCCTGTCTGTCTGTCTGTCTATCTATCTGCCTGTCTGTCTATCTGCCTGTTTGTCTATCTGTCTATCTGTCTATCTGCCTGTCTGTCTATCTATCTGCCCGTCTGTCTATCTATCTGCCTGTCTGTCTATCTGCCTGTCTGTCTATCTGCCTGTCTGTCTATCTGCCTGTCTATCTATCTGCCTGTCTGTCTATCTGTCTGTTTGTCTATCTGCCTGTTTGTCTATCTGTCTGTTTGTCTATCTGCCTGTTTGTCTATCTGCCTGTCTGTCTATCTGTCTGTTTGTCTATCTGCCTGTTTGTCTATCTGCCTGTCTGTCTATCTGTGATGACCTGGTCCTTTCTGGTCCTCTTAGGAAGCACAGAAGAAGGATGATAAACTTCTAGAGTTTCCTGGTAAACTTCAGCATGTCCAGTATGCAGCACGGTGAGACCCAGACTGGTCCATAGTACCTCACTATATATACTGTCTGGTCCATAGTACTACACTATATATACTGTCTGGTCCATAGTACTACACTATATATACTGTCTGGTCCATAGTACTACACTATATATACTGTCTGGTCCATAGTACCTCACTATATATACTGTCTGGTCCATAGTACTACACTATATATACTGTCTGGTCCATAGTACTACACTATATATACTGTCTGGTCCATAGTACTACACTATATATACTGTCTGGTCCATAGTACTACACTATATATACTGTCTGGTCCATAGTACTACTCTATATATACTGTCTGGTCCATAGTACTACACTATATATACTGTCTGGTCCATAGTACTACACTATATATACTGTCTGGTCCATAGTACTACTCTGTATATACTGTCTGGTCCATAGTACTACTCTATATATACTGTCTGGTCCATAGTACTACACTATATATACTGTCTGGTCCATAGTACTACTCTATATATACTGTCTGGTCCATAGTACCTCACTATATATACTGTCTGGTCCATAGTACCTCACTATATATACTGTCTGGTCCATAGTACTACACTATATATACTGTCTGGTCCATAGTACTACACTATATATACTGTCTGGTCCATAGTACTACACTATATATACTGTCTGGTCCATAGTACTACACTATATATACTGTCTGGTCCATAGTACCTCACTATATATACTGTCTGGTCCATAGTACCTCACTATATATACTGTCTGGTCCATAGTACTACACTATATATACTGTCTGGTCCATAGTACCTCACTATATATACTGTCTGGTCCATAGTACCTCACTATATATACTGTCTGGTCCATAGTACTACACTATATATACTGTCTGGTCCATAGTACTACTCTATATATACTGTCTGGTCCATAGTACTACACTGTATATACTGTCTGGTCCATAGTACTACACTGTATATACTGTCTGGTCCATAGTACTACTCTATATATACTGTCTGGTCCATAGTACTACTCTATATATACTGTCTGGTCCATAGTACTACTCTATATATACTGTCTGGTCCATAGTACTACTCTATATATACTGTCTGGTCCATAGTACTACTCTGTATATACTGTCTGGTCCATAGTACTACACTGTATATACTGTCTGGTCCATAGTACTACACTGTATATACTGTCTGGTCCATAGTACTACACTATATATACTGGCTGGTCCATAGTACTACACTGTATATACTGTCTGGTCCATAGTACCTCACTATATATACTGTCTGGTCCATAGTACTACACTATATATACTGTCTGGTCCATAGTACTACACTATATATACTGTCTGGTCAATAGTACTACACTATATATACTGTCTGGTCCATAGTACTACATTATATATACTGTCTGGTCCATAGTACTACACTATATATACTATCTGGTCCATAGTACTACACTATATATACTGTCTGGTCCATAGTACTACACTATATATACTGTCTGGTCAATAGTAATACACTATATATACTGTCTGGTCCATAGTACTACATTATATATACTGTCTGGTCCATAGTACTACACTATATATACTATCTGGTCCATAGTACTACACTATATATACTGTCTGGTCCATAGTACTACACTATATATACTGTCTGGTCAATAGTACTACACTGTATATACTGTCTGGTCCATAGTACTACACTATATATACTGTCTGGTCCATAGTACTACACTATATATACTGTCTGGTCCATAGTACTACACTATATATACTGTCTGGTCCATAGTACTACACTATATATACTGTCTGGTCCATAGTACTACACTATATATACTGTCTGGTCCATAGTACTACACTATATATACTGACTGGTCCATAGTACTACACTATATATACTGTCTGGTCCATAGTACTACACTATATATACTATCTGGTCCATAGTACTACACTATATATACTGTCTGGTCCATAGTACTACACTATATATACTGTCTGGTCCATAGTACTACACTATATATACTGTCTGGTCAATAGTACTACACTATATATACTGTCTGGTCCATAGTACTACACTATATATACTGTCTGGTCCATAGTACTACACTATATATACT
The DNA here is from genome assembly GCF_029448725.1 of Salvelinus fontinalis. Classification (NCBI taxonomy): domain Eukaryota; kingdom Metazoa; phylum Chordata; class Actinopteri; order Salmoniformes; family Salmonidae; genus Salvelinus; species Salvelinus fontinalis. Next base: position 29,109,283 of record NC_074700.1, on the reverse strand, counting down.
GACTGGTCCATAGTACTACACTATATATACTGTCTGGTCCATAGTACTACACTATATATACTGTCTGGTCCATAGTACTACACTATATATACTGTCTGGTCCATAGTACTACACTATATATACTGTCTGGTCCATAGTACTACACTATATATACTGACTGGTCCATAGTACTACACTACATATACTGTCTGGTCCATAGTACTACACTACATATACTGTCTGGTCCATAGTACTACACTATATATACTGTCTGGTCCATAGTACTACACTATATATACTGTCTGGTCCATAGTACTACACTATATATACTGTCTGGTCCATAGTACTACACTATATATACTGTCTGGTCCATAGTACTACACTATATATACTGACTGGTCCATAGTACTACACTACATATACTGTCTGGTCCATAGTACTACACTACATATACTGTCTGGTCCATAGTACTACACTATATATACTGTCTGGTCAATAGTACTACACTATATATACTGTCTGGTCCATAGTACTACACTATATATACTGTCTGGTCCATAGTACTACACTATATATACTGACTGGTCCATAGTACTACACTATATATACTGTCTGGTCCATAGTACTACACTATATATACTGTCTGGTCCATAGTACTACACTATATATACTGACTGGTCCATAGTACTACACTATATATACTGTCTGGTCCATAGTACTACACTATATATACTATCTGGTCCATAGTACTACACTGTATATACTGTCTGGTCCATAGTACTACACTATATATACTGTCTGGTCAATAGTACTACTCTATATATACTGTCTGGTTTATAGTACTACACTCTATATACTGTCTGGTCCATAGTACTACACTATATATACTGTCTGGTCCATAGTACTACACTATATATACTGTCTGGTCCATAGTACTACACTATATATACTGTCTGGTCCATAGTACTACACTATATATACTTTCTGGTCCATAGTACTACACTATATATACTGTCTGGTCCATAGTACTACACTATATATACTGTCTGGTCCATAGTACTACACTGTATATACTGTCTGGTCCATAGTACTACACTATATATACTGTCTGGTCCATAGTACTACACTGTATATACTGTCTGGTCAATAGTACTACTCTATATATACTGTCTGGTTTATAGTACTACACTATATATACTGTCTGGTCCATAGTACTACACTATATATACTGTCTGGTCCATAGTACTACACTATATATACTGTCTGGTCCATAGTACTACACTATATATACTGTCTGGTGCATAGTACTACACTATATATACTGTCAGGGCTCTGGTCAATAGTACTACACTATATATATACTGTAAGGGCTCTGGTCAATAGTACTACACTATATATACTGTCAGAGCTCTGGTCAATAGTACTACACTATATATACTGTCAGGGCTCTGGTCAATAGTACTACACTATATACTGTAAGACCATAGGGCTCTGGTCAATAGTACTACACTATATATACTGTCAGGGCTCTGGTCAATAGTACTACACTATATACTGTAAGCCCATAGGGCTCTGGTCCATAGTACTACACTATATATACTGTCAGGGCTCTGGTCAATAGTACTACACTATATATACTGTCAGGGCTCTGGTCAATAGTACTACACTATATATACTGTAAGACCATAGGGCTCTGGTCAATAGTACTACACTATATATACAGTCAGGGTTCTGGTCAATAGTACTACACTATATATACTGTCTGGTCAATAGTACTACACTATATATACTGTCTGGTCCATAGTACTACACTATATATACTGTCTGGTCCATAGTACTACACTATATATACTGACTGGTCAATAGTACTACACTATATATACTGTCTGGTCCATAGTACTACACTATATATACTGTCTGGTCCATAGTACTACATTATATATACTGTCTGGTCCATAGTACTACACTCTATATACTGTCTGGTCAATAGTACTACTCTATATATACTGACTGGTCCATAGTACTACACTATATATACTGTCTGGTCCATAGTACTACACTATATATACTGTCTGGTCCATAGTACTACATTATATATACTGTCTGGTCCATAGTACTACACTCTATATACTGTCTGGTCCATAGTACTACACTATATATACTGTCTGGTCCATAGTACTACACTGTATATACTGTCTGGTCCATAGTACTACACTGTATATACTGTCTGGTCCATAGTACTACACTGTATATACTGTCTGGTCCATAGTACTACACTCTATATACTGTCTGGTCCATAGTACTACACTATATATACTGTCTGGTCCATAGTACTACTCTATATATAATGTCTGGTCCATAGTACTACACTATATATACTGTCTGGTCAATAGTACTACACTCTATATACTGTCTGGTCCATAGTACTACACTATATATACTGTCTGGTCCATAGTACTACACTATATATACTGTCTGGTCCATAGTACTACACTTTATATACTGTCTGGTCCATAGTACTACACTCTATATACTGTCTGGTCCATAGTACTACACTATATATACTGTCTGGTCCATAGTATTACACTGTATATACTGTCTGGTCCATAGTACTACACTGTATATACTGTCTGGTCCATAGTACTACACTCTATATACTGTCTGGTCCATAGTACTACACTATATATACTGTCTGGTCAATAGTACTACTCTATATATACTGTCTGGTCCATAGTACTACTCTATATATACTGTCTGGTCCATAGTACTACACTATATATACTGTCTGGTCAATAGTACTACTCTATATATACTGTCTGGTCCATAGTACTACACTATATATACTGTCTGGTTAATAGTACTACTCTATATATACTGTCTGGTCCATAGTACTACTCTATATATACTGTCTGGTCCATAGTACTACACTATATATACTGTCTGGTCCATAGTACTACACTATATATACTGTCTGGTCCATAGTACTACACTATATATACTGTCTGGTCCATAGTACTACACTATATATACTATCTGGTCCATAGTACTACACTATATATACTGTCTGGTCAATAGTACTACACTATATATACTGTCTGGTCCATAGTACTACACTATATATACTGACTGGTCCATAGTACTACACTGTATATACTGACTGGTCCATAGTACTACACTATATATACTGTCTGGTCAATAGTACTACTTTATATATACTGTAAGGCTGATCTGACTTCAGTAATCATCATCATGACGTAGTGACTCACTGCTACCATGATCCTTCTTGCCCTGTGACCTTTCACCCCTCCAGGATATCAGTGGAGAACGTGGATGCAGAGTTCGAGTCGTTGTCGTCTCGCACGCGCTCAGTAGAGGAGAGCATCCAGGGAGAGACGGAGCTGCTGCTGCAGCTGGACCACTTCCTACAGGTCAGAGGTCAGGGACACAGAGAGAGGACAGGGACACAGAGAGAGAGGTCAGGGACACACCGAGAGAGGTCAGGGACACACAGAGAGAGGACAGGGACAAACACAGAGAGGTCAGGGACAAATAGAGAGGTCAGGGACACACACAGAGAGAGAGAGAGAGGTCAGGGACACAGAGAGAGAGAGGTCAGGGACACAGAGAGAGAGAGAGGTCAGGGACACAGAGAGAGAGGACAGGGACACACAGAGAGGTCAGGGACAAATAGAGAGAGGACAGGGACACACAGAGAGGTCAGGGACAAATAGAGAGGTCAGGGACACACACAGAGAGGTCAGGGACAAATAGAGAGGTCAGGGACACACACACAGAGAGAGAGAGAGGTCAGGGACACACAGAGAGAGAGAGAGAGGTCAGGGACACACAGAGAGAGAGAGAGGTCAGGGACACACAGAGAGAGAGAGAGGTCAGGGACACAGAGAGAGAGATGTCAGGGACACAGAGAGAGAGATGTCAGGGACACACAGAGAGAGGAGAGGTCAGGGACACACAGAGAGAGGAGAGGTCAGGGACACACAGAGAGAGATGTCAGGGACACACAGAGAGAGGAGATGTCAGGGACACACAGATAGAGGAGAGGTCAGGGACACGCAGAGAGAGAGAGGTCAGGGACACGCAGAGAGAGATGTCAGGGACACACAGAGAGAGGAGATGTCAGGGACACGCAGAGAGAGAGAGGTCAGGGACACGCAGAGAGAGATGTCAGGGACACACAGAGAGAGATGTCAGGGACACACAGAGAGAGGAGAGGTCAGGGACACGCAGAGAGAGGAGATGTCAGGGACACGCAGAGAGAGAGAGGTCAGGGACACACAGATAGAGGAGAGGTCAGGGACACGCAGAGAGAGGAGATGTCAGGGACACGCAGAGAGAGAGAGGTCAGGGACACACAGATAGAGGAGAGGTCAGGGACACGCAGAGAGAGAGAGGTCAGGGACACGCAGAGAGAGGAGAGGTCAGGGACACGCAGAGAGAGAGAGGTCAGGGACACGCAGAGAGAGAGAGGTCAGGGACACACAGATAGAGGAGAGGTCAGGGACACGCAGAGAGAGAGAGGTCAGGGACACACAGATAGAGGAGAGGTCAGGGACACGCAGAGAGAGAGAGGTCAGGGACACGCAGAGAGAGAGAGGTCAGGGATTGTATTTGAGTGTTAGTGTGTGTGTGTGTGTAGTAACAGTGTGTCTCCTCTCCTAGAATTCGACAGCAGCCCTGGTTGAGTTGCGAAGGCAGCGACAGGAGTTAAGGAACGAAGGGAACATTCTGATCGACTTCTTCTGCGAAGACAGAGAGTCCTTCAGGCTGGACGAGTGTTTCAAAGTCTTCCAAGACTTCTGCCTGAAGTTTCAGAAAGCAGTCAGGGTACTAGACCATCTTCATGTTAGTCTAGAAGACCAGAATAAATCACACTGGATGTCAGGGTACTAGACCATCTTCCTGTTAGTCTAGAAGACCAGAATAAATCACACTGGATGTCAAGGTTTCCTCATTGTGACTATACAAGCGAGCTGTTACAGTTGAATAATGTTGAAACCTTTGGACTCTGTGTTTGAGGAGTATAATATAAAACTCTGTTAAAATACTGAGTCTCTGCTACTGGTTGTCTGCTAAATGTGTACTGCTACTTCCCCCTGGTGTTCAACAAGTGTTATTACACCTGTATATACTTTAACACTGTTCTGCCCTCTTTCTCTCTCTCTACCGCTCCTTCTCTTTCTTTCTCTCTCTCTACCGCTCCTTCTCTCTCTCTCCCTCTCTCTCTCTCTCTCTCTCTACCGCTCCTTCTCTCTCTACCGCTCACTCTCTCTCTGTCTTTCTTTCTCTTTCTTTCTCTCTCTCTACCGCTCCTTCTCTCTCTCTCCCTCTCTCTCTCTCTCTCTCTCTCTCGCTCTCTCTCTACCGCGCCTTCTCTCTCTCTCTCACTCTCTCTCTCTCTCTCACTCTCTACCGCTCCTCTCTCTCTTTCTCTTTCTTTCTCTCTCTTTCTCTCTCTTCCTCTTTCTTTCTCTCTCTCTCTACCGCTCCTTCTCTCTCCCTCTTTCTTTCTCACTCTCTACCGCTCACTCTCTTTCTCTTTCTTTCTTTTTCTCTCTCTCTCTCTCTCTCTCTCTCTCTCTCTCTCTACCGCTCCCTCTCTCTCTCTCTGTCTCTCTCTCTCTACCGCTCCCTCTCTCACTCTCTCTCTCTCTCTCTCTCTCTCTCTTTCCCTCACTCTCCCTTTTGCGTCTCTCTCTCTCTCTCTCAATTTCAATTACATTTCAATTCAAGGGGCTTTATTGACATGGGAAACATATGTTAACATTACCAAAGCAAGTGAAATAGATCATAAACAAAAGTGAAATAAACAATAAAAATGAGCAGTTAACATTACGCTCACAAAAGTTCCAAAAGAATAAAGACATTTCAAATGTCTATCCCTCCCCTGTCTGTTCTCTAGGACAACCTGGAGCGTGAGCTGAAGGAGGAGTCTCATCGTCGGATACAGGAGCTCGAGGAGAAACGCCACTCGTGGGCGGGCGGAGAGGAGGTTGGCGGGGTCTTCGGAATGCGCAGCAGCAGCGAGACGGACATAGAGGTGGCCCTATCCCAGGAGGAGGGGCTTATCGAGCTTCTCAAGTCCCGCCCGTGCTCGCCGCACAGCCCCCAGAATGCACTGAGGCGTTCCGGAAGCGTCCGCCGTTCTCGCGGCTCTGCATCTGCCGCGGCTGACCGTCAGCTGACTAGCCTGCTAACTCTAGGCATCACCTCTGACCTTCAGGTCGTAGGGGGGTCACCGAATCCCGGGCGCCGACTATGGAGGGGCGCCGAGCAGCGGGATTCCTCCCCCATGAGGTCACCTGAAACTGGGCCGAGGAGTCCCAACATCTCCCCTCTGACCAGACTTCAGCCTCAGAGACCTGCGGGTCACACTCAACCCCAGAATCAGCACCCTCAGGTAGACTGGCCCGGTCCACACTCCCCCTCCTCTAGACCCACCTCCTTAGGACCGAGGCACAGTCACCATAAACCTCAACCTGGCATCAACTCAAATCACAGCCCTCAGACAGCAACCGTTGACCACAAACCACAAAGCACAGACCTGAACCAGACCGTTGACCCTGACCACAACCAATCCAGTGGTCTGACCGTCGACCTTGAACGACACACTCTGGTTCCTAAGCTCCGAGCGTTTGACCTCGTCTTGACCCCACACGGTCACGACCAGGGAGACGTCGTCACCGACACAGACCTGGAGAAAGAGATTCCCAGAGACTCTATCCTCACGGATACACAGAAGAATCCCCAAGGGCGTCCTGACGGGCGGGAAGAGAGGGAGAGGTCCGACTCTTCCAGACAGCGGGAGGAAGAGGTGGATGAGAATGGGAGGATGGTGGCTGCAGGGATAGTGAATGAGGAGCCTTCTGTGGGTGAAGTAGAGGAGAAGAGGGTAGAACGGGAGGAGGAGGAGGGTGTGTCTCGGACAGAGACGTTGACCACAGATTGTCGTACTGATCGATCTCCATCCACAGCTATTCTAGACCTCTCGTCACATGCACAGAGCGGTGTTAACCCCACACACACTGACGAGGCTGAGAGTCCAGCACACCAGGTATCCGCTTCTTCTATGGGTGAGTCCCCAGCCAATAGCATGCCTTCAGAATCTCAACCCACCAATGAGTACTCAGTGCCTGTATCCACCACTGACCAATCAGTGCCTGTTTCCTCCGATGAGTCATCGGTTCCAGCAGTGTCTACCTCCGCCAATGAGCTGCCTGCGTCAGTCACCGCTGGTGCCTCTGATAGGTCAGCCCAGGGTACGAATCCCAAGACCAGCCAGGTCGCTAAGCCTTCCAGACCCCCCTCGACCACCAGCGGGCGAAAGACTGTCATCCGCACCCTCAACTCCTCAGAGAACCAGGGCATGAGGCGTGTGGTCCCTATCTTCAAGGCCAGTCGAAGTGGCTCGATCCCGGGTAAACAGGTGGAGAAACCCCCTGGCCACCAGAGCTCTGGTCCACGGACCACCACCACCTCCTCCTCTAACCCAGCCGACCGCTCTCTTAGACGGGCAGAGAGGAGCTCCGCCACACCCCGTCGCAATAGTCTCCAGGTCGACGACCCCAAAGCCGAGTCTGTGACCACCAGGGGTGTCCACGGCAATGCCCGAGACCAACCCCAACTTTCCAACCTCCAGAGGAAGCCGTCCTTCCGAAAGCCTCTCCGCCCCGTCGCCCCCAGACCGCCCCCAGAGGAAAAGATGTGCCGTTCCACCCTCCGAGCCCTCGCCGCCGCCGGTGGGGCTGTTCCAACAGCGGGGGGTGGAGGAGGTAACAGCCTCAGTGCCCCCCCGACCCCCTCCCACCGTGGAGGTGTCCCCGCCCCCCTCCCTGGATTTGCCCGAAACACAGCCGCTTCCTCTTTCAGACGGACCACACTCGCCCCCCCGGGGAGTACCCTCACCCCCTCTAAGAACTCTCCCCGTTCCTCCCCTGTCCCCTCTCCCGGACCCTCACCCCTCAGCCGGGCGGGGTCGTTGAGACACCACAGGGTGACCCCCGCGGGCCCCCCAGGCACAGACAACCCCATCAGGAGAACACAAAGTATCAAAGGACCCCTCCGCGCCCCGACCCCCGACCCCCTGCCCCCACAGACCCTCCCTGACTCGCTGGCGCACCCTAAAGGGCATGCAGGGAAAAACAGCAGCAGTTTCTCTGACAAGTCCACCCACTACAGAGACTCCAGTAAAGCACTGAAACCCACCTGGAGATAGAGGCCTAGTTCCAATACCTACCACATACTTCCTTTACCCAGGCCTACTTCCAATACCTACCACATACTTCCTTTCCCCGGCCTAGTTCCAATACCTACCACATACTTCCTTTACCCCGGCCTAGTTCCAATACCTACCACATACTTCCTTTACCCCGGCCTAGTTCCAATACCTACCACATACTTCCTTTACCCCGGCCTAGTTCCAATACCTACCACATACTTCCTTTCCCCGGCCTAGTTCCAATATTGACGACATGTATCTCTTGTTCCAATACAAACTACATGCCACATGACTTATCTTAACACTTATCGTATGTTCTCCAGATCTACAGGGTCGAGTCTTTCAAAATATATAGAAAAATAATTAAAGGACTTTTAAAGATGTAAATTAAGTCTAGATTTGTATTTTTTGTGATCGTGATTTTATCTATCTCTACATCATGTTGTCATTGTATGTAAGAAACCTTTCTACGTCCCAAATAGTCCCCCATATCAGTTCATAGTGCACTCCTTTAACCAGGGCCCGTAGGGCTATAGTGCACAATGTAGGGAATAGGGGACCATTTTGGACAGAGACATGAGTACGTTTGATCTAGCTGTGTTTCCTGTTAAAAACCTGTTCCCGAATGTGTTTGTATTAGCCAACTCCCCTGATTATCAATTGTCATGTCCTGGGCCTGATCTAGGATCAGTTTAGGCTTCAGCCAACCTGTCCTGGGCCGGTATTCATGAAGCCTCTCCTAGTAGTAGTGCTGATCTAGGATCAGTTTGTGCTTCAGCCAACATGTCCTGGGCCTGTATTCATGAAGCCTCTCCTAGTAGGAGTGCTGATCTAGGATCAGTTTGTGCTTCAGCCAACATGTCCTGGACCTGTATTCATAAAGCCTCTCCTAGTAGTAGTGCTGATCTAGGATCAGGTCCCCCTTTTGTTTATAATCAATCACCTTATTCATTGGCTGTATTAAAACAGGCAGACCAATTCTGATATTTTGCCCAGTCAAACGACCAATTATTGCCAAATAGATCAGAATTGGGATGCCTGTGTAAACGCGGCCATCGTGATCTAAAATACCAAACTGATCCTAGATCAGCACTACTACTAGGAGAGGCTTCATGAATACAGGCCCAGGACATGTTGGCTGAAGCACTAACTGATCCTAGATCACCACTCCTACTAGGAGAGGCTTTATGAATATAGGCCCAGGACATGTTGGCTGAAGCACTAACTGATCCTAGATCAGCACTCCTACTAGGAGAGGCTTCATGAATACCGGCCCAGGACAGGTTGGCTGAAGCACAAACTGATCCTAGATCAGCACTACTACTAGGAGAGGCTTTATTAATACAGGGCCAGGACAGGTTGGCTGAAGCACAAACTGATCCTAGATCAGGCCCAGGACATGTTGGCTGAAGCACAAACTGATCTGGGACCTGGCTATATCATTTTTTGTATATTTGATTAATGATACAATGAATAAACGTGTACACTTTAACCCCTTGTTTAGACATGTTGTCTGTGTGTGAAATGTCTCCCTGGTCAAAGGTAGTGCCCTAGATAGGGACTCAAAAATATATATATATTTAACCGAGGCAAGTCAATGACAGCGTACTGGGGAACAGTGGATTACCTGCCTTGTTCAGGTGGTATAATTTACATATTTTTTATTTTTGTCAGCTCTGGGATTTGATCCAGCAACCTTTCGGTTACTAGACCAACACTCTAACCGCTAGGCTCTAACCACTGGGCTACCTGCTCTAACCACTAGGCTCTAACCACTAGGCTACCTGCTTTAACCACTAGGCTCTAACCACTAGGCTACCTGCTTTAACCACTAGGCTCTAACCACTAGGCTCTAACCACTGGGCTACCTGCTCTAACCACTAGGCTCTAACCACTAGGCACTAACCACTGGGCTACCTGCTCTAACCACTAGGCTCTAACCACTGGGCTACCTGCTCTAACCACTAGGCTACCTGCTTTAACCACTAGGCTCTAACCACTGGGCTACCTGCTTTAACCACTAGGCTCTAACCACTGGGCTCTAACCACTGGGCTCTAACCACTAGGCTCTAACCACTAGACTACCTGCTCTAACCACTAGCCTCTAACCACTAGGCTACCTGCTCTAACCACTAGGCTAGCTGCTCTAACCACTAGGCTCTAACCACTAGGCTCTAACCACTAGGCTCTAACCACTAGGCTACCTGCTCTAACCACTGGGCTCTAACCGCTAGGCTAGCTGCTCTAACCACTAGACTACCTGCTCTAACCACTAGGTTCTAACCGCTAGGCTAGCTGCTCTAACCACTAGGCTCTAACCACCACATTTTCCAAGGTGGCTTAGCAGTTCAGACGTCTTTTTCCGTATTGTCGTGTCGTGTCCTGTATACATATATATATATTTACACCTTTTCTTCACATATCTTTAATTTATTTTATTATCCAAGAACTCAACTACAAAAGCTTTCCTGCAAAAGCTTTCCTGCAACCCGCTTCACCAATTACAATAAGTACTATTTACCTCAATCTGAAAATCCATCGTGGAAGATAGCCAGGGGCTAATTCAGAAGCTAGCCTGAAAGCTAACCAGAAGCTACTCCGATAGCTAGCCAGAAGCTAATCTGTAGCTGCCCCGAAATTAGCCGGTTTGCTGGCTAGCGTTGGTGTTTCAGCTGCCCACGTTTTGCGGTCATCAGCTATTCCTTTAGCTCGATAATCTACCGGCACTTTTGTGCAACGCGACTCGGACCGGAGCATTCCGGGACTTTTTTTCTCTCAGTTTCCCCGGATTCCAACCGCAGGCTCTGGACACTTGCACCTTAAATTCGCAGCTAGCTAGCTGCATACCGTGTGACTATTGGCTTACGTCGACCCCGGAGCAAACTCAAATCATGCTGGAGCTAGCCAGCTGAGGAGTTCCATCACCATCCGGACCCGTTTCTTTTGTTGCTGCTGCAGATACGGAACCCCACCGGGCCTTCACGACTGACTGCCGACGTTATCTGCCCGAGGGATTTATCCAACCGGCACCTCCGTCCCGACGTTACCTGAACGCTCATCTGAGGCCCGCTAATCGTTAGCTGTCTTATCGGCTGCTATCTGAACAAAACCCCACTACACGGAACCTACCGACGGAAACGCACGAGGTATCTACAAACAGACCTCCATCCTATGCTGCTACCGATAGCCATATACCCGGCCAGCTGTCTGGATCGCCACGACCCCAACCAACCTCTACTCACTGGACCCTTATTGATCACTCGATTAAGCATGCCTCTCCTTAATGTAAATATGCCATGTCCATTGCTGTTCTGGTTAGTGTTTATTGGCTTATTTCACTGTAGAGATTCTAGCCCTGCTCTCTATACCATATCCAACCTCTCAGTTCCACCACCCACATATGCGATGACATCACCTGGTTTCAATGATGTTTCTAGAGACAAGATCTCTCTCATCATCACTCAATACCTAGGTTTACCTCCACTGTATTCACATCCTACCATACCTTTGTCTGTACATTATTCCTTTAAACTATTTTATCGCCCCCAGAAACTTCCTTTTACTCTCTGCTCTAGTAGCTCTAGGCGACCAATTCTCATAGCTTTTAGCCGTACCCTTATCGTACTTCTCCTCTGTTCCTCTGGTGATGTAGAGGTGAATCCAGGCCCTGCAGTACCTGGCTCCACTCCTATTCCCCAGGCGCTCTCTTTTGATGACTTCTGTAACCGTAATAGCCTTGGCTTCATGCATGTTAACATTAGAAGCCTCCTCCCTAAGTTTGTTTTGTTCACTGCTTTAGCACACTCTACCAACCCGGATGTTTTAGCCGTGTCTGAATCCTGGCTTAGAAAGACCACCAAAAATTCAGACATTTTTATCCCCAATTACAATATTTTCAGACAAGATAGAACGGCCAAAGGGGGCGGTGTTGCAATCTACTGCAAAGACTGCCTGCAGAGTTCTGTTATACTATCCAGGTCTGTTCCCAAACAATTTGAACTTCTACTTTTAAAAATCCACCTCTCTAAAAACAAGTCTCTCACCGTTGCCGCCTGCTATAGACCACCCTCTGCCCCCAGCTGTGCTCTGGACACTATATGTGAACTGATTGCCCCCCATCTATCTTCAGAGCTCGTGCTGCTAGGCGACCTAAATTTGAACATGCTCAACACCCCAGCCACCCTACAATCTAAGCTTGATGCCCTCAATCTCACACAAATTATCAATGAACCTACCAGGTACCACCCCAATTCCGTAAACACGGGTACCCTCATAGATATCATCCTAACAAACTTGCCCTCCAAATACACCTCTGCTGTTTTCAACCAAGATCTCAGCGATCACTGCCTCATTGCCTGCATCCGTAATGGGTCAGCGGTCAAACGACCTCCACTCATCACTGTCAAACGCTCCCTGAAACACTTCAGCGAGCAGGCCTTCCTAATCGACCTGGCCGGGGTATCCTGGAAGGATATTGATCTCATCCCGTCAGTAGAGGATGCCTGGTCATTTTTTTAAAATGCCTTCCTCACCATCTTGAATAAGCATGCCCCATTCAAGAAATTTAGAACCAGGAACAGATATAGCCCTTGGTTCTCTCCTGACCTGACTGCCCTTAACCAACAGAAAAACATCCTATGGCGTTTTGCATTAGCATCGAACAGCCCCCGTGATATGCAACTTTTCAGGGAAGCCAGAAACCAATATACACAGGCAGTTAGAACAGCCAAGGCTAGCTTTTTCAAGCAGAAATTTGCTTCCTGCAACACAAATTCAAAAAAGTTCTGGGACACCGTAAAGTCCATGGAGAATAAGAACACCTCCTCCCAGCTTCCAACCGCTCTGAAGATAGGAAACACTGTCACCACCGACAAATCCACTATAATTGAGAATTTCAATAAGCATTTTTCTACGGCTGGCCATGCTTTCCACCTGGCTACCCCTACCCGGGACAACAGCACTGCCCTCCCCTCTGCTACTTGCCCAAGCCTTCCCCATTTCTCTTTCTCCCAAATACAGTCAGCTGATGTTCTAAAAGAGCTGCAAAATCTGGACCCTTACAAATCAGCCGGGCTAGATAATCTGGACCCTTTCTTTCTAAAACTATCTGCTGAAATTGTTGCCACCCCTATTACTAGCCTCTTCAACCTCTCTTTCGTGTCGTCTGAGATTCCCAAAGATTGGAAAGCAGCTGCGGTTATCCCCCTCTTCAAAGGGGGGGACACCCTTGACCCTAACTGCTACAGACCTATATCTATCCTACCCTGCCTTTCTAAGGTCTTCGAAAGCCAAGTCAACAAACAGATTACCGACCATTTCGAATCACACCACACCTTCTCCGCTATGCAATCTGGTTTCAGAGCTGGTCATGGGTGCACCTCAGCCACGCTCAAGGTCATAAACGATATCGTAACCGCCATCGATAGGAAACAATACTGTGCAGCCGTATTCATTGACCTGGCCAAGGCTTTTGACTCTGTCAATCACCACATCCTCATTGGCAGACTCGACAGCCTTGGTTTCTCTAATGATTGCCTCGCCTGGTTCACCAACTACTTCTCTGATAGAGTTCAGTGTGTCAAATCGGAGGGTCTGTTGTCCGGGCCTCTGGCAGTCTCTATGGGGGTGCCACAGGGTTCAATTCTTGGACCGACTCTCTTCTCTGTTTACATCAATGATGTCGCTCTTGCTGCTGGTGATTCTCTGATCCACCTCTACGCAGACGACACTATTCTGTATACTTCTGGCCCTTCTTTTGACACTGTGTTAACAACCCTCCAGGCGAGCTTCAATGCCATACAACTCTCCTTCCGTGGCCTCCAACTGCTCTTAAATACAAGTAAAACCAAATGCATGCTCTTCAACCGATCGCTGCCTGCTCCTGCCCGCCTGTCCAACATCACTACTTTGGACGGCTCTGACTTAGAATATGTGGACAACTACAAATACCTAGGTGTCTGGTTAGACTGTAAACTCTCCTTCCAGACCCACATCAAACATCTCCAATCCAAAGTCAAATCTAGAATTGGCTTCCTATTCCGCAACAAAGCATCCTTTACTCATGCTGCCAAACATACCCTTGTAAAACTGACCATCCTACCAATCCTCGACTTCGGTGATGTCATTTACAAAATAGCCTCCAAAACCCTACTCAATAAATTGGATGCAGTCTATCACAGTGCCATCCGTTTTGTCACCAAAGCCCCATATACTACCCACCACTGCGACCTGTACACTCTCGTTGGCTGGCCCTCGCTTCATACTCGTCGCCAAACCCACTGGTTCCAGGTCATCTACAAGACCCTGCTAGGTAAAGTCCCCCCTTATCTCAGCTCGCTGGTCACCATAGCAGCACCTACCTGTAGCACGCGCTCCAGCAGGTATATCTCTCTAGTCACCCCCAAAACCAATTCTTCCTTTGGACGCCTCTCCTTCCAGTTCTCTGCTGCCAATGACTGGAACGAACTACAAAAATCTCTGAAACTGGAAACACCTATCTCCCTCACTAGCTTTAAGCACCAGCTGTCAGAGCAGCTCATAGATTACTGCACCTGTACATAACCCATCTACAATTTAGCCCAAACAACTACCTCTTTACCTACTGTATTTATTCATTAATTTATTTTGCTCCTTTGCACCCCATTATTTCTGTCTCTACTTTGCACTTTCTTCCAATGCAAACCAACCATTCCAGTGTTTTTTTTAGTTTTTATTTTACTTGCTGTGTTGTACTCACTTCGCCTCCATGGCCTTTTTATATTTTTATTTATTTATACATATATCTGTTTGCCTTCACCTCCCTTATCTCACCTCACTTGCTCACATGGTATATAGACTTATTTTTTTTCACTGTATTATTGACTATATGTTTGTTTTTACTCCATGTGTAACTATGTGTTGTTGTATGTGTCGAACTGCTTTGCTTTATCTTGGCCAGGTCGCAATTGTAAATGAGAACGTGTTCTCAATTTGCCTACCTGGTTAAATAAAGGTTAAATTAAAAAAAACTTTAAAAAAAACTAGGCTAGCTGCTCTAACCACTGGGCTACCTGCTCTAACCACTAGACTAGCTGCTCTAACCACTAGGCTCTAACCACTAGGCTCTAACCACTAGACTCTAACCACTAGGCTCTAACCACTAGACTCTAACCACTAGGCTAGCTGCTCTAACCACTGGGCTACCTGCTCTAACCACTAGACTAGCTGCTCTAACCACTTGGCTAGCTGCTCTAACCACTGGGCTACCTGTCTCTAACCACTAGGCTACCTCCTCTAACCACTAGGCTACCTGCTCTAACCACTAGGCTACCTGCTCTAACCACTAGGCTAGCTGCTCTAACCACTAGGCTCTAACCACTAGGCTCTAACCACTAGGCTCTAACCACTAGGCTCTAACCACTTGGCTAGCTGCTCTAACCACAAGGTTAGGTGCTCTAACCACTGGGCTACCTGTCTCTAACCACTAGGCTACCTCCTCTAACCACTAGTCTACCTGCTCTAACCACTAGGCTCTAACCACTAGGTTCTAACCACTAGACTACCTGCTCTAACCACTAGGTTCTAACCAGTAGGTTCTAACCACTGGGCTACCTGCTCTAACTACTGGGCTACCTGTCTCTAACCACTAGGCTAGGTGCTCTAACCACTAGGCTACCTCCTCTAACCACTAGTCTACCTGATCTGACCACTAGGCTCTAACCACTAGGTTCTAACCACTAGATGCTCTAACCACTGATGCTCTAACCACTTGGCTAGCTGCTCTAACCACTAGGCTAGGTGCTCTAACCACTAGACTAGCTGCTCTAACCACTAGGCTAGCTGCTCTAACCACTAGGCTACCTGCTCTAACCACTAGGCTAGCTGCTCTAACCACTAGGCTCTAACCACTTGGCTAGCTGCTCTAACCACTAGGCTAGCTGCTCTAACCACTGGGCTACCTGTCTCTAACCACTAGGCTACCTCCTCTAACCACTAGGCTACCTGCTCTAACCACTAGGCTACCTGCTCTAACCGCTAGGCTAGCTGCTCTAACCGTTAGGCTAGCTGCTCTAACCACTGGGCTACCTGCTCTAACCACTAGGCTCTAACCACTGGGCTACCTGCTATAACCACTAGGCTCTAACCACTAGGCTAGCTGCTCTAACCACTGGGCTACCTGCTCTAACCACTGGGCTACCTGCTATAACCACTGGGCTACCTGCTCTAACCACTAGGCTGCCTGCTCTAACCACTAGGCTACCTGCTCTAACCACTAGGCTACCTGCTCTAACCACTGGGCTCTAACCACTAGGCTCTAACCACTAGGTTCTAGCCACTAGACTACCTGCTCTAACCACTAGGCTCTAACCGCTAGACTACCTGCTTTAACCACTAGGCTCTAACCACTAGGCTACCTGCTTTAACCACTAGGCTCTAACCACTAGGCTACCTGCTCTAACCACTAGGCTCTAACCACTAGGCTACCTGCTTTAACCACTAGGCTCTAACCACTAGGCTACCTTCTTTAACCACTAGGCTCTAACCACTAGGCTACCTGCTTTAACCACTAGGCTCTAACCACTAGGCTAGCTGCTCTAACCACTAGGCTCTAACCACTGGGCTAGCTGCTCTAACCACTAGGCTCTAACCACTAGGCTAGCTGCTTTAACCACTGGGCTACCTGCTCTAACCACTGGGCTCTAACCACTAGGCTCTAACCGCTAGGCTAGCTGCTCTAACCACTGGGCTACCTGCTCTAACCACTAGGCTCTAACCACTAGGCTCTAACCACTAGACTCTAACCACTAGGCTAGCTGCTCTAACCACTGGGCTACCTGCTCTAACCACTAGACTAGCTGCTCTAACCACTTGGCTAGCTGCTCTAACCACTGGGCTACCTGTCTCTAACCACTAGGCTACCTCCTCTAACCACTAGGCTACCTGCTCTAACCACTAGGCTACCTGCTCTAACCACTGGGCTCTAACCACTAGGCTCTAACCACTAGGCTCTAACCACTTGGCTAGCTGCTCTAACCACAAGGCTAGGTGCTCTAACCACTGGGCTACCTGTCTCTAACCACTAGGCTACCTCCTCTAACCACTAGTCTACCTGCTCTAACCACTAGGCTCTAACCACTAGGTTCTAACCACTAGACTACCTGCTCTAACCACTAGGTTCTAACCAGTAGGTTCTAACCACTGGGCTACCTGTCTCTAACCACTGGGCTAGCTGCTCTAACCACTAGGCTAGCTGCTCTAACCACTAGGCTCTAACCACTAGGCTCTAACCACTGGGCTACCTGTCTCTAGCCACTAGGCTACCTCCTCTAACCACTAGGCTACCTGCTCTAACCACTAGGCTAGCTGCTCTAACCACTAGGCTCTAACCACTAGGCTCTAACCACTGGGCTACCTGTCTCTAACCACTAGGCTACCTCCTCTAACCACTAGGCTACCTGCTCTAACCACTAGGCTACCTGCTCTAACCACTAGGCTAGCTGCTCTAACCACTAGGCTCTAACCACTAGACTCTAACCACTAGGCTCTAACCACTTGGCTAGCTGCTCTAACCACTAGGCTAGGTGCTCTAACCACTAGGCTACCTCCTCTAACCACTAGTCTACCTGCTCTAACCACTAGGCTCTAACCACTAGGTTCTAACCACTAGATGCTCTAACCACTGATGCTCTAACCACTTGGCTAGCTGCACTAACCACTAGGCTAGGTGCTCTAACCACTAGACTAGCTGCTCTAACCACTAGGCTAGCTGCTCTAACCACTAGTCTACCTGTCTCTAACCACTAGGCTACCTCCTCTAACCACTAGGCTACCTGCTCTAACCACTAGGCTACCTGCTCTAACCACTAGGCTAGCTGCTCTAACCACTAGGCTACCTGCTCTAACCACTAGGCTACCTGCTCTAACCACTAGGCTAGCTGCTCTAACCACTAGGCTCTAACCACTAGGCTCTAACCACTTGGCTAGCTGCTCTAACCACTAGGCTAGCTGCTCTAACCACTGGGCTACCTGTCTCTAACCACTAGGCTACCTCCTCTAACCACTAGGCTACCTGCTCTAACCACTAGGCTAGCTGCTCTAACCGCTAGGCTAGCTGCTCTAACCGCTAGGCTAGCTGCTCTAACCACTGGGCTACCTGCTCTAACCACTAGGCTCTAACCACTGGGCTACCTGCTCTAACCACTAGGCTCTAACCACTAGGCTAGCTGCTCTAACCACTGGGCTACCTGCTCTAACCACTAGGCTGCCTGCTCTAACCACTAGGCTACTTGCTCTAACCACTAGGCTACCTGCTCTAACCACTAGGCTTTAACCGCTAGGCTCTAACCGCTAGGTTCTAACCGCTAGACTATCTGCTCTAACCGCTAGGCTAGCTGCTCTAACCACTAGACTACCTGCTCTAACCACTAGGCTCTAACCGCGAGGCTAGCTGCTCTAACCACTAGGCTACCTGCTCTAACCACTAGGCTCTAACCGCGAGGCTAGCTGCTCTAACCACTAGACTACCTGCTCGGGTCAGGCTCTGTCTCTCCCGTACGTCCACAGTCAGGAGAATAGTCCTGGGGGTCGTTATTGTTCTTGTTCTCTCGACGTGTCTCTGCTGGGGCGTTGGACCGTAGCAGATGATTCACGTGAACGTTGACATGGCGATGACCAATTTGGACCTGGTAAGTCAAAGATCCTCTGCGTTGCAAGATCACACCCGAGTTCCACAGGCTCTTGGGGTGTCTGAAATCACGTACCATTACCCTCTCTCCCCTCTTTGAATTCTCTGATAGTCTTTGAGTGTCTGTCATGAGCTTTCTTCTGCTGTAGCTGGTGCTTCGCCACAGTGCTTGACAAGTCTGGTTTCAACAGTGTCAGGCGGGTACGTGGTTGGTGTCTCAGAAACAGTTCAGCTGGTGTACATTCCGTTACTGTGTGTGGTGTGTTACGGTAAGTAAACAGGAACCGGGGAAGCCTTTGTTGGGTGGGCAAAGACTGAACCTCGAGTCTAGTCCAGGCCTTCTTAAAGGTTTGCGCGGCTCGCTCCGTTTGATGCCGGATGGTAAGGTGGTGACAGGATGTGTCTTACTCCGTTGTTCTTGAGAAACATTTCAAAATCGTTTGACGTGAAAGGAGGGACGTTGTCCCATACGAGTTCCTCGACTAGTCCAGAGGAATGCCAACAGGTGTCTGAGAAGATTGATGGTCTTCACAAGCTGCTAAGGTGTGCTCCAATGGTTGGTGCTGACACGAGGATGTTGTCCATGAAGCACACGTTTGTGGTGCGGCAGGGTAGCCTAGTGGTTAGAGCGTTGGACTAGTAATTGAAAGGTTGCCAGTTCAAATCCCCGAGCTGACAAGGTACAAATCTGTCGTTCTGCCCCTGAACAGGCAATTAACCCACTCCTGTTATGAAGTCTGAAGATGGGAGTAGTGTTTATGGAGTACTTTTACAATCTCTACGGCCGTCATTGAAAATAAGAATTTGTTCTTAAACTGACTTGCCTAGTTAAATAAAGGTAAAATAAAAATGTTAGGCTGTGCCATTTCAGACCATGTGTTTTTCACTCGGGGCTTTTCTAAGAATCTGGTTTTCAACAGAAACAGTATATTGTTAAAATAATTCTTAAAGGAGCCTTTGTATTATAGTTTGTCCATATTTGTTTGTTACATTTTGTAAATAATATAAATATTTTTTAAAAACATCTTATTTCTCTCTCCAATGCTGCTCTCTATCTCTCACACAGTGACGTGCGTTTTTTATAAGTATGAAGAGTTTTGAACATGATAGATATACTAGGTCGTAATGGTATGAGACTTCTGAATGTGAGAGAGTGTGATATTCTTCCAAATAATATAATAATAATAATAATAATAACGTTTGTCATGTCAATATAAGCTCGTCGGTGTAAGTTTATTTTGTCAGATAACCATGACATCTGTCATATCAGATCCTAGATACGTTAAATATATTTGATTGAATTCTAATAATTTGCCAAGCTTCAGAAAAATCTCCCACCTTGTGGCCCGTGTCATAGCAAGGCGCCAGAGAGAGTGACCACGACGTGACGTCATCACAGCACGCCAACCCGTTTGGTTTCTCTTGCAGAAGATAAAAGAGACTGACAAGTGCCTCTTTCTCCGACCTATTTGAGCGTTTTATGTTTCTCTGTAGACTCCATGCTCTTCGCTGTCTGATGAACGGTTGTTAGCGTATTTTACGAAAAAAAGGGTCCAAAAGCAGATTTATTTCGAGTGCACAGACTGGATAAAACGCCACTGTACTAGCAACAACGGCCGTCTGTTTTCGGTGAAGGTGAGTTTAACGTTACTTGTGTGTTTTGATGGAAAGCATGAGTAAGCAAAGTGTCCACGAATTGCTTGTCGAGCTAAGTAGCTAGCTGTGTTTTAAAGAGAAGCGGTAACTTAGCAATGGCCATCAACCGTGTGCATGCCAAGTTTAGCCTCAACTTCTAAGCTTAGACTTAAACCAGATGTTTGATTGTTTTATGCATTCTATAAAACAAATAGCACGCTAACCTCACAATCTAACGCACGGTATTTGTTTGTTCTCGACGCGTGGGAAACAACATGCAACCCCACACAGACACGTGCGTAGGTACATTGCCCCCAATATCTCCTGGTCAGCTCACACGTGCGTGGTCAGGGGAACAACTTCCTGCCTCTGAATGAAGTACTATATTTCTAACCCACTTCCCCTTCCCCCCCATCCTCTACTTTGATTAGATCTGGGATGCTCATCTCTCCTGTTATCAAGTCTGAAGATGGGAGTTGTGTTGGTGTGTTTATGGAGTACTTTTACAATCTCTAACCCCCCCCCCCCCTCTCTCTCTTGTCCCAGTTTTATCGACCAGGATGCCCCAGTCCTCTTGTCTCATCTGAAAACGGTAGGACAGTAGTCTGGAGATGAAGCAGGATCCATTGACCAGGGGTGGTAGCACAGCTACTTCCTGTCCAGGAAGGATAGACTCTATTGGGGTAATGATGCTAGCCAGCACCCCCTCCTCCACTTCCACCCTCTCTTCCTCCATATCCTCCCTCTCTTCCTCCATCTCTTCTTCATCCTCCTTGCAGGAAGAAACGAGAAAGGGAGACGAGGAGTTCATTTGTGGAGAGGAGGAAGAGGGGGAGGTGGTCAGCGTTTCTATAGTAACCATAGCGGAGGAATCCTGCCCTTCGGAACCGTTTGGAACTGTTGCCCACGTGGAGGTAGCAGCCAATGAGAGCGCAGTGAGGGATGGAGACTGCCAATCAAAAACTTCACGAAGTACCCAGACTGAAGAAGAGGAGAAGCATGAGGAGGGGGAAGGAGGAGAGGGTGTGAAAGAGAAGGCTCAGGGAGAGGAGGAAGGTGAGATGGCTGAAGATGAGAGTGACCATTCTGCCCTGTTAGAGGAGGAGGATGAGGGAAGGAACCAGGGGTTTGGCTCGGACAGTCTCACCCCTGGAACACCAACACTCCTCAACATCAAGGTAAGAAATCACCCCCCCCCCCCCAAGTCCAGAGATGCGACAGCCCGGTGTGCCATTGTGACATAGCTGCGCGGCTCTGAGACCACTGTTTGCGAAGGGATGCACGACCGCGCACCTCCCCAAAATTACCAACCAACGCGGATCTGGGGGCGTCTTTTATTCATATTTTTGTTGTTGTTGTGTTGACGGTTAGATACATTTATTGAGCTCCTCTGAGAATTAGAAAAGAAATGAAGTCCAACGGGCCAATATTCTAGAACACTGCTGTGCCTTCCGGAACATGTTTTTTAGGTTCTGATGAGCACGTCACACGGGGTCCGTTTCCAGACGGACTACATGGCAGATCTTACTGAGCTCTGAGAGCTGTTTAAACACATCAGCCAACCACATTATATCATGTGTACCATCTGATTGGGCGACGGCTCAGTCGACGATGTGACACGCCACCGTTGGTTGGCGCTACGACCCGCGCGTCTTGTCAGGCAGGAAGTTGACCAATGTGTATGTTCTAAACAGGACCTGGTTTGTTACTGGAGGTTCGAGACAGGACCTGGTTCGTTACTGGAGGTTCGAGACAGGACCTGGTTCGTTACTGGGGGTTCTAGACAGGACCTGGTTCGTTACTGGGGGTTCTAGACAGGAACTGGTTCGTTACTGGGGGTTCTAGACAGGAACTGGTTCGTTACTGGGGGTTCTAGACAGGAACTGGTTCGTTACTGGGGGTTCTAGACAGGAACTGGTTCGTTACTGGGGGTTCTAGACAGGAACTGGTTCGTGACTGGGGGTTCTAGACAGGAACTGGTTCGTGACTGGGGGTTCTAAACAGGAACTGGTTCGTTACTGGGGGTTCTAGACAGGAACTGGTTCGTGACTGGGGGTTCTAGACAGGAACTGGTTCGTTACTGGGGGTTCTAGACAGGAACTGGTTCGTGACTGGGGGTTCTAGACAGGAACTGGTTCGTGACTGGGGGTTCTAAACAGGAACTGGTTCGTGACTGGGGGTTCTAAACAGGAACTGGTTCGTGACTGGGGGTTCTAAACAGGAACTGGTTCGTTACTGGGGGTTCTAGACAGGACCTGGTTCGTTACTGGGGGTTCTAGACAGGACCTGGTTCGTTACTGGGGGTTCTAAACAGGAACTGGTTCGTTACTGGGGGTTCTAAACAGGAACTGGTTCGTTACTGGGGGTTCTAAACAGGAACTGGTTCGTGACTGGGGGTTCTAGACAGGAACTGGTTCGTTACTGGGGGTTCTAGACAGGAACTGGTTCGTTACTGGGGGTTCTAGACAGGAACTGGTTCGTTACTGGGGGTTCTAGACAGGAACTGGTTCGTTACTGGGGGTTCTAGACAGGAACTGGTTCGTTACTGGGGGTTCTAGACAGGAACTGGTTCGTTACTGGGGGTTCTAGACAGGAACTGGTTCGTGACTGGGGGTTCTAGACAGGAACTGGTTCGTGACTGGGGGTTCTAGACAGGAACTGGTTCGTGACTGGGGGTTCTAGACAGGAACTGGTTCGTGACTGGGGGTTCTAAACAGGAACTGGTTCGTGACTGGGGGTTCTAAACAGGAACTGGTTCGTGACTGGGGGTTCTAAACAGGAACTGGTTCGTTACTGGGGGTTCTAGACAGGACCTGGTTCGTTACTGGGGGTTCTAGACAGGACCTGGTTCGTTACTGGGGGTTCTAAACAGGAACTGGTTCGTTACTGGGGGTTCTAAACAGGAACTGGTTCGTTACTGGGGGTTCTAAACAGGAACTGGTTCGTGACTGGGGGTTCTAGACAGGAACTGGTTCGTTACTGGGGGTTCTAGACAGGAACTGGTTCGTTACTGGGGGTTCTAGACAGGAACTGGTTCGTTACTGGGGGTTCTAGACAGGAACTGGTTCGTTACTGGGGGTTCTAGACAGGAACTGGTTCGTTACTGGGGGTTCTAGACAGGAACTGGTTCGTTACTGGGGGTTCTAGACAGGAACTGGTTCGTGACTGGGGGTTCTAGACAGGAACTGGTTCGTGACTGGGGGTTCTAGACAGGACCTGGTTTGTTACTGGGGGTTCTAGACAGGAACTGGTTCGTGACTGGGGGTTCTAGACAGGAACTGGTTCGTTACTGGGGGTTCTAGACAGGAACTGGTTCGTTACTGGGGGTTCTAGACAGGAACTGGTTCGTTACTGGGGGTTCTAGACAGGAACTGGTTCGTTACTGGGGGTTCTAGACAGGAACTGGTTCGTTACTGGGGGTTCTAGACAGGAACTGGTTCGTTACTGGGGGTTCTAGACAGGAACTGGTTCGTTACTGGGGGTTCTAGACAGGAACTGGTTCGTGACTGGGGGTTCTAGACAGGAACTGGTTCGTGACTGGGGGTTCTAGACAGGACCTGGTTTGTTACTGGGGGTTCTAGACAGGAACTGGTTCGTGACTGGGGGTTCTAGACAGGAACTGGTTCGTTACTGGGGGTTCTAGACAGGAACTGGTTCGTTACTGGGGGTTCTAGACAGGAACTGGTTCGTGACTGGGGGTTCTAGACAGGAACTGGTTCGTTACTGGGGGTTCTAGACAGGAACTGGTTCGTGACTGGGGGTTCTAGACAGGAACTGGTTCGTGACTGGGGGTTCTAAACAGGAACTGGTTCGTGACTGGGGGTTCTAAACAGGAACTGGTTCGTGACTGGGGGTTCTAAACAGGAACTGGTTCGTTACTGGGGGTTCTAGACAGGACCTGGTTCGTTACTGGGGGTTCTAGACAGGACCTGGTTCGTTACTGGGGGTTCTAAACAGGAACTGGTTCGTTACTGGGGGTTCTAAACAGGAACTGGTTCGTTACTGGGGGTTCTAAACAGGAACTGGTTCGTGACTGGGGGTTCTAGACAGGAACTGGTTCGTTACTGGGGGTTCTAGACAGGAACTGGTTCGTTACTGGGGGTTCTAGACAGGAACTGGTTCGTTACTGGGGGTTCTAGACAGGAACTGGTTCGTTACTGGGGGTTCTAGACAGGAACTGGTTCGTTACTGGGGGTTCTAGACAGGAACTGGTTCGTTACTGGGGGTTCTAGACAGGAACTGGTTCGTGACTGGGGGTTCTAGACAGGAACTGGTTCGTGACTGGGGGTTCTAGACAGGAACTGGTTCGTGACTGGGGGTTCTAGACAGGAACTGGTTCGTGACTGGGGGTTCTAAACAGGAACTGGTTCGTGACTGGGGGTTCTAAACAGGAACTGGTTCGTGACTGGGGGTTCTAAACAGGAACTGGTTCGTTACTGGGGGTTCTAGACAGGACCTGGTTCGTTACTGGGGGTTCTAGACAGGACCTGGTTCGTTACTGGGGGTTCTAAACAGGAACTGGTTCGTTACTGGGGGTTCTAAACAGGAACTGGTTCGTTACTGGGGGTTCTAAACAGGAACTGGTTCGTGACTGGGGGTTCTAGACAGGAACTGGTTCGTTACTGGGGGTTCTAGACAGGAACTGGTTCGTTACTGGGGGTTCTAGACAGGAACTGGTTCGTTACTGGGGGTTCTAGACAGGAACTGGTTCGTTACTGGGGGTTCTAGACAGGAACTGGTTCGTTACTGGGGGTTCTAGACAGGAACTGGTTCGTTACTGGGGGTTCTAGACAGGAACTGGTTCGTGACTGGGGGTTCTAGACAGGAACTGGTTCGTGACTGGGGGTTCTAGACAGGACCTGGTTTGTTACTGGGGGTTCTAGACAGGAACTGGTTCGTGACTGGGGGTTCTAGACAGGAACTGGTTCGTTACTGGGGGTTCTAGACAGGAACTGGTTCGTTACTGGGGGTTCTAGACAGGAACTGGTTCGTTACTGGGGGTTCTAGACAGGAACTGGTTCGTTACTGGGGGTTCTAGACAGGAACTGGTTCGTTACTGGGGGTTCTAGACAGGAACTGGTTCGTTACTGGGGGTTCTAGACAGGAACTGGTTCGTGACTGGGGGTTCTAGACAGGAACTGGTTCGTGACTGGGGGTTCTAGACAGGACCTGGTTTGTTACTGGGGGTTCTAGACAGGAACTGGTTCGTGACTGGGGGTTCTAGACAGGAACTGGTTCGTTACTGGGGGTTCTAGACAGGAACTGGTTCGTTACTGGGGGTTCTAGACAGGAACTGGTTCGTTACTGGGGGTTCTAGACAGGAACTGGTTCGTTACTGGGGGTTCTAGACAGGAACTGGTTCGTTACTGGGGGTTCTAGACAGGAACTGGTTCGTTACTGGGGGTTCTAGACAGGAACTGGTTCGTTACTGGGGGTTCTAGACAGGAACTGGTTCGTGACTGGGGGTTCTAGACAGGAACTGGTTCGTTACTGTGGGTTCTAGACAGGAACTGGTTCGTGACTGGGGGTTCTAGACAGGAACTGGTTCGTGACTGGGGGTTCTAAACAGGAACTGGTTCGTGACTGGGGGTTCTAAACAGGAACTGGTTCGTGACTGGGGGTTCTAAACAGGAACTGGTTCGTTACTGGGGGTTCTAGACAGGACCTGGTTCGTTACTGGGGGTTCTAGACAGGACCTGGTTCGTTACTGGGGGTTCTAAACAGGAACTGGTTCGTTACTGGGGGTTCTAAACAGGAACTGGTTCGTTACTGGGGGTTCTAAACAGGAACTGGTTCGTGACTGGGGGTTCTAGACAGGAACTGGTTCGTTACTGGGGGTTCTAGACAGGAACTGGTTCGTTACTGGGGGTTCTAGACAGGAACTGGTTCGTTACTGGGGGTTCTAGACAGGAACTGGTTCGTTACTGGGGGTTCTAGACAGGAACTGGTTCGTTACTGGGGGTTCTAGACAGGAACTGGTTCGTTACTGGGGGTTCTAGACAGGAACTGGTTCGTTACTGGGGGTTCTAGACAGGAACTGGTTCGTGACTGGGGGTTCTAGACAGGAACTGGTTCGTGACTGGGGGTTCTAGACAGGACCTGGTTTGTTACTGGGGGTTCTAGACAGGAACTGGTTCGTGACTGGGGGTTCTAGACAGGAACTGGTTCGTTACTGGGGGTTCTAGACAGGAACTGGTTCGTTACTGGGGGTTCTAGACAGGAACTGGTTCGTTACTGGGGGTTCTAGACAGGAACTGGTTCGTTACTGGGGGTTCTAGACAGGAACTGGTTCGTTACTGGGGGTTCTAGACAGGAACTGGTTCGTTACTGGGGGTTCTAGACAGGAACTGGTTCGTGACTGGGGGTTCTAGACAGGAACTGGTTCGTGACTGGGGGTTCTAGACAGGAACTGGTTCGTTACTGGGGGTTCTAGACAGGACCTGGTTTGTTACTGGGGGTTCTAGACAGGAACTGGTTCGTGACTGGGGGTTCTAGACAGGAACTGGTTCGTGACTGGGGGTTCTAGACAGGAACTGGTTCGTTACTGGGGGTTCTAGACAGGAACTGGTTCGTGACTGGGGGTTCTAGACAGGAACTGGTTCGTTACTGGGGGTTCTAGACAGGACCTGGTTTGTTACTGGGGGTTCTAGACAGGAACTGGTTCGTGACTGGGGGTTCTAGACAGGAACTGGTTCGTTACTGGGGGTTCTAGACAGGACCTGGTTCGTGACTGGGGGTTCTAGACAGGAACTGGTTCGTGACTGGGGGTTCTAGACAGGAACTGGTTCGTTACTGGGGGTTCTAGACAGGAACTGGTTCGTTACTGGGGGTTCTAGACAGGAACTGGTTCGTGACTGGGGGTTCTAGACAGGAACTGGTTCGTGACTGGGGGTTCTAGACAGGAACTGGTTCGTGACTGGGGGTTCTAGACAGGAACTGGTTCGTGACTGGGGGTTCTAGACAGGAACTGGTTCGTGACTAGGGGTTCTAGACAGGAACTGGTTCGTTACTGGGGGTTCTAAACAGGAACTGGTTCGTTACTGGGGGTTCTAGACAGGAACTGGTTCGTTACTGGGGGTTCTAGACAGGAACTGGTTCGTGACTGGGGGTTCTAGACAGGAACTGGTTCGTTACTGGGGGT
This sequence comes from Salvelinus fontinalis, assembly GCF_029448725.1. Taxonomy (NCBI): domain Eukaryota; kingdom Metazoa; phylum Chordata; class Actinopteri; order Salmoniformes; family Salmonidae; genus Salvelinus; species Salvelinus fontinalis. The sequence continues at coordinate 29,081,629 of NC_074700.1, read as the reverse complement.
TCTAGACAGGACCTGGTTCGTTACTGGGGGTTCTAGACAGGACCTGGTTCGTTACTGGGGGTTCTAAACAGGAACTGGTTCGTTACTGGGGGTTCTAGACAGGAACTGGTTCGTTACTGGGGGTTCTAGACAGGAACTGGTTCGTGACTGGGGGTTCTAGACAGGAACTGGTTCGTTACTGGGGGTTCTAGACAGGAACTGGTTCGTGACTGGGGGTTCTAGACAGGAACTGGTTCGTGACTGGGGGTTCTAAACAGGAACTGGTTCGTGACTGGGGGTTCTAAACAGGAACTGGTTCGTGACTGGGGGTTCTAAACAGGAACTGGTTCGTTACTGGGGGTTCTAGACAGGACCTGGTTCGTTACTGGGGGTTCTAGACAGGACCTGGTTCGTTACTGGGGGTTCTAAACAGGAACTGGTTCGTTACTGGGGGTTCTAAACAGGAACTGGTTCGTTACTGGGGGTTCTAAACAGGAACTGGTTCGTGACTGGGGGTTCTAGACAGGAACTGGTTCGTTACTGGGGGTTCTAGACAGGAACTGGTTCGTTACTGGGGGTTCTAGACAGGAACTGGTTCGTTACTGGGGGTTCTAGACAGGAACTGGTTCGTTACTGGGGGTTCTAGACAGGAACTGGTTCGTTACTGGGGGTTCTAGACAGGAACTGGTTCGTTACTGGGGGTTCTAGACAGGAACTGGTTCGTGACTGGGGGTTCTAGACAGGAACTGGTTCGTGACTGGGGGTTCTAGACAGGAACTGGTTCGTGACTGGGGGTTCTAGACAGGAACTGGTTCGTGACTGGGGGTTCTAAACAGGAACTGGTTCGTGACTGGGGGTTCTAAACAGGAACTGGTTCGTGACTGGGGGTTCTAAACAGGAACTGGTTCGTTACTGGGGGTTCTAGACAGGACCTGGTTCGTTACTGGGGGTTCTAGACAGGACCTGGTTCGTTACTGGGGGTTCTAAACAGGAACTGGTTCGTTACTGGGGGTTCTAAACAGGAACTGGTTCGTTACTGGGGGTTCTAAACAGGAACTGGTTCGTGACTGGGGGTTCTAGACAGGAACTGGTTCGTTACTGGGGGTTCTAGACAGGAACTGGTTCGTTACTGGGGGTTCTAGACAGGAACTGGTTCGTTACTGGGGGTTCTAGACAGGAACTGGTTCGTTACTGGGGGTTCTAGACAGGAACTGGTTCGTTACTGGGGGTTCTAGACAGGAACTGGTTCGTGACTGGGGGTTCTAGACAGGAACTGGTTCGTGACTGGGGGTTCTAGACAGGAACTGGTTCGTTACTGGGGGTTCTAGACAGGAACTGGTTCGTGACTGGGGGTTCTAGACAGGAACTGGTTCGTTACTGGGGGTTCTAGACAGGAACTGGTTCGTTACTGGGGGTTCTAGACAGGAACTGGTTCGTTACTGGGGGTTCTAGACAGGAACTGGTTCGTTACTGGGGGTTCTAGACAGGAACTGGTTCGTTACTGGGGGTTCTAGACAGGAACTGGTTCGTTACTGGGGGTTCTAGACAGGAACTGGTTCGTTACTGGGGGTTCTAGACAGGAACTGGTTCGTGACTGGGGGTTCTAGACAGGAACTGGTTCGTGACTGGGGGTTCTAGACAGGACCTGGTTCGTTACTGGGGGTTCTAGACAGGAACTGGTTCGTGACTGGGGGTTCTAGACAGGAACTGGTTCGTTACTGGGGGTTCTAGACAGGAACTGGTTCGTTACTGGGGGTTCTAGACAGGAACTGGTTCGTTACTGGGGGTTCTAGACAGGAACTGGTTCGTTACTGGGGGTTCTAGACAGGAACTGGTTCGTTACTGGGGGTTCTAGACAGGAACTGGTTCGTTACTGGGGGTTCTAGACAGGAACTGGTTCGTTACTGGGGGTTCTAGACAGGAACTGGTTCGTGACTGGGGGTTCTAGACAGGAACTGGTTCGTTACTGTGGGTTCTAGACAGGAACTGGTTCGTGACTGGGGGTTCTAGACAGGAACTGGTTCGTGACTGGGGGTTCTAAACAGGAACTGGTTCGTGACTGGGGGTTCTAAACAGGAACTGGTTCGTGACTGGGGGTTCTAAACAGGAACTGGTTCGTTACTGGGGGTTCTAGACAGGACCTGGTTCGTTACTGGGGGTTCTAGACAGGACCTGGTTCGTTACTGGGGGTTCTAGACAGGACCTGGTTCGTTACTGGGGGTTCTAAACAGGAACTGGTTCGTTACTGGGGGTTCTAAACAGGAACTGGTTCGTTACTGGGGGTTCTAAACAGGAACTGGTTCGTGACTGGGGGTTCTAGACAGGAACTGGTTCGTGACTGGGGGTTCTAGACAGGAACTGGTTCGTTACTGGGGGTTCTAGACAGGAACTGGTTCGTTACTGGGGGTTCTAGACAGGAACTGGTTCGTTACTGGGGGTTCTAGACAGGAACTGGTTCGTTACTGGGGGTTCTAGACAGGAACTGGTTCGTTACTGGGGGTTCTAGACAGGAACTGGTTCGTTACTGGGGGTTCTAGACAGGAACTGGTTCGTGACTGGGGGTTCTAGACAGGAACTGGTTCGTGACTGGGGGTTCTAGACAGGACCTGGTTTGTTACTGGGGGTTCTAGACAGGAACTGGTTCGTGACTGGGGGTTCTAGACAGGAACTGGTTCGTTACTGGGGGTTCTAGACAGGAACTGGTTCGTTACTGGGGGTTCTAGACAGGAACTGGTTCGTTACTGGGGGTTCTAGACAGGAACTGGTTCGTTACTGGGGGTTCTAGACAGGAACTGGTTCGTTACTGGGGGTTCTAGACAGGAACTGGTTCGTTACTGGGGGTTCTAGACAGGAACTGGTTCGTGACTGGGGGTTCTAGACAGGAACTGGTTCGTGACTGGGGGTTCTAGACAGGAACTGGTTCGTTACTGGGGGTTCTAGACAGGAACTGGTTCGTTACTGGGGGTTCTAGACAGGAACTGGTTCGTTACTGGGGGTTCTAGACAGGAACTGGTTCGTGACTGGGGGTTCTAGACAGGAACTGGTTCGTGACTGGGGGTTCTAGACAGGAACTGGTTCGTTACTGGGGGTTCTAGACAGGACCTGGTTTGTTACTGGGGGTTCTAGACAGGAACTGGTTCGTGACTGGGGGTTCTAGACAGGAACTGGTTCGTGACTGGGGGTTCTAGACAGGAACTGGTTCGTGACTGGGGGTTCTAGACAGGAACTGGTTCGTGACTGGGGGTTCTAGACAGGAACTGGTTCGTTACTGGGGGTTCTAGACAGGACCTGGTTTGTTACTGGGGGTTCTAGACAGGAACTGGTTCGTGACTGGGGGTTCTAGACAGGAACTGGTTCGTGACTGGGGGTTCTAGACAGGACCTGGTTCGTGACTGGGGGTTCTAGACAGGAACTGGTTCGTGACTGGGGGTTCTAGACAGGAACTGGTTCGTTACTGGGGGTTCTAGACAGGAACTGGTTCGTTACTGGGGGTTCTAGACAGGAACTGGTTCGTGACTGGGGGTTCTAGACAGGAACTGGTTCGTGACTGGGGGTTCTAGACAGGAACTGGTTCGTGACTGGGGGTTCTAGACAGGAACTGGTTCGTGACTGGGGGTTCTAGACAGGAACTGGTTCGTGACTGGGGGTTCTAGACAGGAACTGGTTCGTTACTGGGGGTTCTAAACAGGAACTGGTTCGTTACTGGGGGTTCTAGACAGGAACTGGTTCGTTACTGGGGGTTCTAGACAGGAACTGGTTCGTGACTGGGGGTTCTAGACAGGAACTGGTTCGTTACTGGGGGTTCTAGACAGGACCTGGTTCGTTACTGGGGGTTCTAGACAGGACCTGGTTCGTTACTGGGGGTTCTAAACAGGAACTGGTTCGTTACTGGGGGTTCTAGACAGGAACTGGTTCGTGACTGGGGGTTCTAGACAGGAACTGGTTCGTGACTGGGGGTTCTAGACAGGAACTGGTTCGTTACTGGGGGTTCTAGACAGGAACTTGTTCGTTACTGGGGGTTCTAGACAGGAACTGGTTCGTGACTGGGGGTTCTAGACAGGAACTGGTTCGTGACTGGGGGTTCTAGACAGGAACTGGTTCGTGACTGGGGGTTCTAGACAGGAACTGGTTCGTGACTGGGGGTTCTAGACAGGACCTGGTTCGTTACTGGGGGTTCTAGACAGGAACTGGTTCGTTACTGGGGGTTCTAGACAGGACCTGGTTCGTTACTGGGGGTTCTAGACAGGAACTGGTTCGTTACTGGGGGTTCTAGACAGGAACTGGTTCGTTACTGGGGGTTCTAGACAGGAACTGGTTCGTTACTGGGGGTTCTAGACAGGAACTGGTTCGTGACTGGGGGTTCTAGACAGGACCTGGTTCGTGACTGGGGGTTCTAGACAGGACCTGGTTCGTTACTGGGGGTTCTAAACAGGAACTGGTTCGTTACTGGGGGTTCTAGACAGGAACTGGTTCGTTACTGGGGGTTCTAGACAGGAACTGGTTCGTTACTGGGTTTCTAGACAGGAACTGGTTCGTGACTGGGGGTTCTAGACAGGAACTGGTTCGTGACTGGGGGTTCTAGACAGGAACTGGTTCGTTACTGGGGGTTCTAGACAGGACCTGGTTCGTTACTGGGGGTTCTAAACAGGAACTGGTTCGTGACTGGGGGTTCTAGACAGGAACTGGTTCGTGACTGGGGGTTCTAGACAGGAACTGGTTCGTTACTGGGGGTTCTAGACAGGACCTGGTTTGTTACTGGGGGTTCTAGACAGGAACTGGTTTGTTACTGGGGGTTCTAGACAGGAACTGGTTCGTTACTGGGGGTTCTAGACAGGAACTGGTTCGTTACTGGGGGTTCTAGACAGGACCTGGTTCGTTACTGGGGGTTCTAGACAGGAACTGGTTCGTTACTGGGGGTTCTAAACAGGAACTGGTTCGTTACTGGGGGTTCTAGACAGGACCTGGTTCGTTACTGGGGGTTCTAGACAGGACCTGGTTCGTTACTGGGGGTTCTAAACAGGAACTGGTTCGTTACTGGGGGTTCTAGACAGGAACTGGTTCGTGACTGGGGGTTCTAGACAGGAACTGGTTCGTGACTGGGGGTTCTAGACAGGAACTGGTTCGTGACTGGGGGTTCTAGACAGGAACTGGTTCGTTACTGGGGGTTCTAGACAGGAACTGGTTCGTGACTGGGGGTTCTAGACAGGAACTGGTTCGTGACTGGGGGTTCTAGACAGGAACTGGTTCGTGACTGGGGGTTCTAGACAGGACCTGGTTCGTTACTGGGGGTTCTAGACAGGAACTGGTTCGTTACTGGGGGTTCTAGACAGGACCTGGTTCGTTACTGGGGGTTCTAGACAGGAACTGGTTCGTTACTGGGGGTTCTAGACAGGAACTGGTTCGTTACTGGGGGTTCTAGACAGGAACTGGTTCGTTACTGGGGGTTCTAGACAGGAACTGGTTCGTGACTGGGGGTTCTAGACAGGAACTGGTTCGTGACTGGGGGTTCTAGACAGGACCTGGTTCGTTACTGGGGGTTCTAAACAGGAACTGGTTCGTTACTGGGGGTTCTAGACAGGAACTGGTTCGTGACTGGGGGTTCTAGACAGGAACTGGTTCGTTACTGGGGGTTCTAGACAGGACCTGGTTTGTTACTGGGGGTTCTAGACAGGAACTGGTTTGTTACTGGGGGTTCTAGACAGGAACTGGTTCGTTACTGGGGGTTCTAGACAGGAACTGGTTCGTTACTGGGGGTTCTAGACAGGACCTGGTTCGTTACTGGGGGTTCTAGACAGGACCTGGTTCGTTACTGGGGGTTCTAGACAGGAACTGGTTCGTTTCTGGGGGTTCTAGACAGGAACTGGTTCGTTTCTGGGGGTTCTAGACAGGAACTGGTTCGTTTCTGGGGGTTCTAGACAGGAACTGGTTCATTACTGGGGGTTCTAGACAGGAACCCAACCTGCCCCTCTATTGGCTGAATGATGGTATTACAGGGGGCTGTGTGTAGATTAGCAGGATGGCCAGTTGAAAGGGGCTGTGTGTATATTAGCAGGATGGCCAGTTGAAAGGGGCTGTGTGTATATTAGCAGGATGGCCAGTTGAAAGGGGCTGTGTGTATATTAGCAGGATGGCCAGTTGAAAGGGGCTGTGTGTGTATATTAGCAGGATGGCCAGTTGAAAGGGGCTGTGTGTATATTAGCAGGATGGCCAGTTGAAAGGGGCTGTGTGTATATATTAGCAGGATGGCCAGTTGAAAGGGGCTGTGTGTATATTAGCAGGATGGCCAGTTGAAGGGGCTGTGTATATATTAGCAGGATGGCCAGTTGATTGGGGCTGTGTATATATTAGCAGGATGGCCAGTTGAAAGGGGCTGTGTGTATATTAGCAGGATGGCCAGTTGAAAGGGGCTGTGTATATATTAGCAGGATGGCCAGTTGATTGGGGCTGTGTGTATATTAGCAGGATGGCCAGTTGAAAGGGGCTGTGTGTATATATTAGCAGGATGGCCAGTTGAAAGGGGCTGTGTGTATATATTAGCAGGATGGCCAGTTGAAAGGGGCTGTGTATATATTAGCAGGATGGCCAGTTGAAAGGGGCTGTGTATATATTAGCAGGATGGCCAGTTGAAAGGGGCTGTGTGTATATTAGCAGGATGGCCAGTTGAAAGGGGCTGTGTGTATATATTAGCAGGATGGCCAGTTGAAAGGGGCTGTGTGTATATATTAGCAGGATGGCCAGTTGAAAGGGGCTGTGTGTATATATTAGCAGGATGGCCAGTTGAAAGGGGCTGTGTGTGTATTAGCAGGATGGCCAGTTGAAAGGGGCTGTGTGTGTATTAGCAGGATGGCCAGTTGAAAGGGGCTGTGTATATTAATAAATATATATATATTTTTTTAAATTTTACCTTTATTTAACTAGGAAAGTCAGTTAAGAACAAAATCTTATTTACAATGACGGTCTACCGGGGAACAGTGGGTTAACTGCCTTGTTCAGGGTCATATTTTTACATTGTCAGCTCGGGGATTCGATGTTTGTATTGGCAGAATGGCCCTGTGTGTGTGTGTGTGTGTGTGTGTGTGTGTGTGTGTTGTCAGTGGCCAGTTGAAGGGTGGGTGTCGTGTTTTGTCAAGGTGTCCTCTTGTTTCCTGTTCAGAGCACTTCATACTGGGTAATGTACAGTACCAGTTGAACGTTTGGACACACCTAGGGTTTGTACATTGTAGAATAATAGTGAAGACATCAAAACTATGAAATAACACATGTAGTAATCATGTAGTAACCAAAAAAGTGAATATATCAGAATATAATATAATCAGAATATATTTTATAATTGAGATTCTTCAAAGTAGCCACCCTTTGCCTTGATGACTGCTTTGCACACTCTTGCCATTCTCTCAACCAGCTTCATGAGGTAGTCACCTGGAATGCATTTCAATTAACAGGTGTGCCTTGTTAAAGGTTCATTTGTGGAATTTATTTCCTTCTTAATATGTTTAAGCCAATCAGTTGTGTTGTGACATGGTAGGGGTGGTATTCAGAAGATAGCCCTATTTGGTGAAAGATCAAGTCTGCTGTGGCTGGCTAGCTTGCTGACTGCTGTGGCTGGCTAGCTTGCTGACTGCTGTGGCTGGCTAGCTTGCTGACTGCTGTGGCTGGCTAGCTTGCTGACTGCTGTGGCTGGCTAGCTTGCTGACTGCTGTGGCTGGCTAGCTTGCTGACTGCTGTGGCTGGCTAGCTTGCTGACTGCTGTGGCTGGCTAGCTTGCTGACTGCTGTGGCTGGCTAGCTTGCTGACTGCTGTGGCTGGCTAGCTTGCTGACTGCTGTGGCTGGCTAGCTTGCTGACTGCTGTGGCTGGCTAGCTAGCTGACTGCTGTGGCTGGCTAGCTCGCTAGCTAGCTGACTGCTGTGGCTGGCTAGCTCGCTAGCTAGCTGACTGCTGTGGCTGGCTAGCTGACTGCTGTGGCCAAAAAGGACTAATTTTTTTGGCCACAGCAGTTGGATCAGTTGGATCATCAGATCCTTTGAGGCATTAAGTGTTCTTACACGATGATTTTAAACATTCAACTGGGAAACGTCCACGGCAGGCGTTGTTGCCACCTTAGCTCGCTACGTAACTTCTGAGTGAGAAGAAGCACGACCAATCAGCCTACACAACTGCTCACACACACCTGTCGTTACTATGACAACTAGCGTAGCCATGTCATCAAGTGACTGCTGTCTGAACACACACACACACACATCCAATTTGGTCACTAGGTTCCCGAGTGGCGCAGTGGTCCACTACAGTCCCTGGTTCAAATCCAGGCTGTATCACATCCGGCTGTGATTAAGAGTTCCATAGGGCGGCGCACCATTGACCCAGCGTGGTCCGGGTTTTGATTGGTATAGGCCGTCATTGTAATTAAGAATTTGTTCTGAACTGACTTGCCTAGTTAAATAAATAAAAAAACTTGTAACTTGCTGTTTGGACAGTCATTATTCCTGAAATGGATTTGATCGTTAAGGCCTGCAGTGTGAACAAGGCTTTAGTATCAAATCATTTCAGAATATTTACCCCCCCCCCCCCCCCCCCGATCACTACATTCGGTCCTGACAGGTGTGTTCAGTGAGGTGACGTAATTATACCTTTCAAGATAGAAATGTAATGTGTAGATAGAGTTGACTTGATTATATTTCATACATAATAATCATGTCTGTTCTACTCAATACATTTCTATCTTGATTGTGTTGTTGTCTCTGTTGCTGTCTGTGTTGCCGTTCCACGGTCTTGTTCTAGAGGTGTGTTGGATGTCTGTTTCCTCCTCCGCTCCATCCCTTACCTCCTTTCCTCCCCCGCTCCGTCCCTTGCCTCCTTTCCTCCTCCGCTCCGTCCCTTTCCTCCTCCGCTCTGTCCCTTGCCTCCTTTCCTCCTCCGCTACGTCCCTTGCCTCCTTTCCTACCCCGCTCCGTCCCTTGCCTCCTTGCCTCCTCCGCTCTGTCCCTTGCCTCCTTTCCTCCTCCGCTCTGTCCCTTGCCTCCTTTCCTCCCCCGCTCCGTCCCTTGCCTCCTTGCCTCCTCCGCTCTGTCCCTTGTCTCTTTTCCTCCTCCGCTCTGTCCCTTGTCTCCTTTCCTCCTCCGCTCTGTCCCTTGTCTCCTTTCCTCCTCCGCTCTGTCCCTTGCCTCCTTTCCTCCCCCGCTCCGTCCCTTGCCTCCTCCGCTCCGTCCCTTGTCTCCTTGCCTCCTCCGCTCTGTCCCTTGCCTCCTTTCCTCCTCCGCTCCGTCCCTTGCCTCCTTGCCTCCCCCGCTCCGTCCCTTGCCTCCTTGCCTCCTCCGCTCCGTCCCTTGCCTCCTTTCCTCCTCCGCTCCGTCCCTTGCCTCCTTTCCTCCTCCGCTCCGTCCCTTGCCTCCTTGCCTCCTCCGCTCCGTCCCTTGCCTCCTTTCCTCCTCCGCTCCGTCCCTTGCCTCCTTTCCTCCTCCGCTCCGTCCCTTGCCTCCTTTCCTCCCCCGCTCTGAGAAAGCACAGGAGAGTGGCTTTTTTTTTGGCGTGACAGCTGTCACAATAATACACACATCCCTTCGCTGTCTGTCTCTCTGTCTGTGTCTCTCTCTGTGTGTGTCTCTCTCTGTGTGTGTCTCTCTCTGTGTGTGTCTCTCTCTGTGTGTGTCTCTCTCTGTGTGTGTCTCTCTCTGTGTGTGTCTCTCTCTGTGTGTGTCTCTCTCTGTGTGTGTCTCTCTCTGTGTGTGTGTCTCTCTCTGTGTCTGTGTCTCTCTCTGTGTCTGTGTCTCTCTCTGTGTCTGTGTCTCTCTCTGTGTCTGTGTCTCTCTCTGTGTCTGTGTGTCTCTCTGTGTCTGTGTGTGTCTGTGTGTCTCTCTCTCTGTGTGTCTCTCTCTCTGTGTGTCTATGTCTCTCTCTGTCTGTCTATGTCTCTCTCTGTGTGTCTATGTCTCTCTCTGTCTATGTCTCTCTCTGTGTGTCTATGTCTCTCTCTGTGTGTCTATGTCTCTCTCTGTCTGTGTCTCTCGTCAGGTTGGAAGCAAATACATTGGGATTATTTGTCTGTGTTTTACAATGTGCTGTATTTCACTACATTAAATTGTGTTGCTGGTAAGCTATATTCAGCAGTGCCCTTCTGTAGTTTTTGTTTTGGTTTCCTTGTGTACTCGGCTTCGTTGTGTTTACAGTCATCACGGTAGATTAGTGTGAATGGTGTTGGTTCCTCTGTGCCATTATCACATTGGCCACTAGGTGTACCCAGATACCTGGTTAGTCCACAACACTGACTACACACTACCACCAGGGGAATACCTGGTAGTTGGTAGACTGTTAGGAGTGACGCTGAGACTGGTTGGTTGGTATCACGCAGGCTGAGCTCTATTCACCCTATTCCCTACATAGTGCACTATAGGCCCTGGTCAAAAGTAGTACACTACGTAAGGAATAGATCTGTGTTAAAGACCACAAATGGATGGAGTGACCCGGCGGGCCGCGTTGAGGGCGGAGTGACCCGGCGGGCCGCGTTGAGGGCGGAGTGACCCGGCGGGCCGCGTTGAGGGCGGAGTGAGGGCGGAGCTTTTTGGACTTCTAACCCTGTTTTAAACAGTGTGTTTGAGCTACAGACGTTATGTCATTGGATACGTCTTCTGTATCCGTAAATACCAATCATTAGTCTGATTGGCTAACGAGGGCTGAGCTAGTCCTGTGTTTGAGACAAGGGTGGAGCCCAGTCCTTTGAAATCCTTAGATTAGGTCCTAATGAAGTAATTTAAATTGACTGATTTCCTTATATGAACTGTAACTCAGTGAAATCGTAGAAATTATTGAATGTAGACTCTTTGTTATTTTTGTTCAGTAAAATGTATAAAGACTTCCTCATGCCGTTAACCTATAGAACAGGAGAGAAATACTGGTTTTCCTATCAACTTTATTTTGTTGTCCAGAAGTCGATGCACAATCCTAGTCATGTTAGCAACCCATCCTAGTTGTTGCTGTTGGATTCCCCCTCTTTCTGTTCTAACAGAGATTTACGTCTCTGTCACATATGGAACCTCTATCAGGTGGGCTGGTCGGGAACTGTGGGTTCCGGGGCCCCGGGTTGGAACTGTGGGTTCCGGGGCCCCGGGTTGGAACTGTGGGTTCCGGGGCCCCGGGTTGGAACTGTGGGTTCCGGGGCCCCGGGTTGGAACTGTGGGTTCCGGGGCCCCGGGTTGGAACTGTGGGTTCCGGGGCCCCGGGTTGGAACTGTGGGTTCCGGGGCCCCGGGTTGGAACTGTGGGTTCCGGGGCCCCGGGTTGGAACTGTGGGTTCCGGGGCCCCGGGTTGGAACTGTGGGTTCCGGGGCCCCGGGTTGGAACTGTGGGTTCCGGGGCCCCGGGTTGGAACTGTGGGTTCCGGGGCCCCGGGTTGGAACTGTGGGTTCCGGGGCCCCGGGTTGGAACTGTGGGTTCCGGGGCCCCGGGTTGGAACTGTGGGTTCCGGGGCCCCGGGTTGGAACTGTGGGTTCCGGGGCCCCGGGTTGGAACTGTGGGTTCCGGGGCCCCGGGTTGGAACTGTGGGTTCCGGGGCCCCGGGTTGGAACTGTGGGTTCCGGGGCCCCGGGTTGGAACTGTGGGTTCCGGGGCCCCGGGTTGGAACTGTGGGTTCCGGGGCCCCGGGTTGGAACTAGCTGCTCCAGCAGGATGATTGTTACATGTTTCTATTATTAAGCTCTGAAAGGAAAATACCAGGTCCTTGTAGGTGTAGATGTTCTGTTGATCACGTCATTTTACCGTTTTGAATTTATTTTTTAGTTTGACTGGGTAATGACGGTAGCTCAGTCGACAGCAAAAATTGGCTGAAATCTGCATCCCTAACTCAATCAAATGTATTTATAAAGCCCTTTTTTTACATCAGCTAATATCTCGAAGTGCTGTACAGAAACCCAGCCTAAAACCCCAAACAGCAAGCAATGCAGGTGTAGAAGCACGGTGGCTAGGAAAAACTCCCATGAAAGGCCAAAACCTAGGAAGAAACCTAGAGAGGAACCAGGCTATGAGGGGTGGCCAGTCCTCTTCTGGCTGTACTGGGTAGACCAGAGGAACCAGGCTATGAGGGGTGGCCAGTCCTCTTCTGGCTGTGCCGGGTGAAGATTATAACAGAACATGGCCAAGATGTTCAAATGTTCATAAATGACCAGCATGGTCAAATAATAATCACAGTGGTTATAGAGGGTGCAACAGGTCAGCACCTCAGGAGTAAATGTCAGTTGGCTTTTCATAGCCGATCATTCAGAGGTCAAGATGGCAGGTGCTGTAGAGAGAGACGGAGAGGGATTAAGTTCAACACCAGATAAGACAGGAGAATTACACAGGATAAGACAGACTGACCTTAGCCCCCCGGGCATATAGAGTATTGCAGCATAGATACTGGAGGCTGAGACGCTGTGGCCCCGTCCGATGAACGATACCCTCGGACAGGGCCGAAAAGGCAAGATATAAAAAGCACATCTCCCCCACACGACTAGAGGGATATCAACAGACCACTAACTTACTACCCTGAGACAAGGCTGAGTATAGTCCCCACACCACTAGAGGGATATCAACAGACCCCTAACTTACTACCCTGAGACAAGGCTGAGTATAGTCCCCACACCACTAGAGGGATATCAACAGACCCCTAACTTACTACCCTGAGACAAGGCTGAGTATAGTCCCCACACCACTAGAGGGATATCAACAGACCCCTAACTTACTACCCTGAGACAAGGCTGAGTATAGTCCCCACACCACTAGAGGGATATCAACAGACCCCTAACTTACTACCCTGAGACAAGGCTGAGTATAGTCCCCACACCACTAGAGGGATATCAACAGACCCCTAACTTACTACCCTGAGACAAGGCTGAGTATAGTCCCCACACCACTAGAGGGATATCAACAGACCCCTAACTTACTACCCTGAGACAAGGCTGAGTATAGTCCCCACACCACTAGAGGGATATCAACAGACCACTAACTTACTACCCTGAGACAAGGCTGAGTATAGTCCCCACACCACTAGAGGGATATCAACAGACCACTACCCTGAGACTAGGCTGAGTATAGTCCCCACACCACTAGAGGGATATCAACAGACCCCTAACTTACTACCCTGAGACAAGGCTGAGTATAGTCCCCACACCACTAGAGGGATATCAACAGACCACCAACTTACTACCCTGAGACAAGGCTGAGTATAGTCCCCACACCACTAGAGGGATATCAACAGACCACCAACTTACTACCCTGAGACAAGGCTGAGTATAGTCCTTGGAGAAGTGGAGAAGGCAGCCGGCCAACCAGAGACAGAGAATCCCAGTGGAGAAGGCAGCCGGCCAACCAGAGACAGAGAATCCCAGTGGAGAACGCAGCCGGCCAACCAGAGACAGAGAATCCCAGTGGAGAAGGGAGCCGGCCAACCAGAGACAGAGAATCCCAGTGGAGAAGGCAGCCGGCCAACCAGAGACAGAGAATCCCAGTGGAGGAGGGAACCGGCCAACCAGAGACAGAGAATCCCAGTGGAGAAGGGAGCCAGCCAACCAGAGACAGAGAATCCCAGTGGAGAAGGCAGCCGGCCAACCAGAGACAGAGAATCCCAGTGGAGAAGGGAGCCGGCCAACCAGAGACAGAGAATCCCAGTGGAGAAGGGAGCCGGCCAACCAGAGACAGAGAATCCCAGTGGAGAACGCAGCCGGCCAACCAGAGACAGAGAATCCCAGTGGAGAAGGCAGCCGGCCAACCAGAGACAGAGAATCCCAGTGGAGAAGGGAGCCGGCCAACCAGAGACAGAGAATCCCAGTGGAGAACGCAGCCGGCCAACCAGAGACAGAGAATCCCAGTGGAGAAGGCAGCCGGCCAACCAGAGACAGAGAATCCCAGTGGAGAAGGGAGCCGGCCAACCAGAGACAGAGAATCTCAGTGGAGAAGGGAGCCGGCCAACCAGAGACAGAGAATCCCAGTGGAGGAGGGAACCGGCCAACCAGAGACAGAGAATCCCAGTGGAGGAGGGAACCGGCCAACCCGAGACAGAGAATCCCAGTGGAGGAGGGAACCGGCCAACCCGAGACAGCTCGGGGCGGTTTGTCACTCATGTACCATTCGCCTTCACACGTTCGGGCCAGAGGACACTCAATCATATGACCTACAGTAGAGACTCTTCAGTACAGACTTAACGGTTGAGACCGAGTCTGCGTCTCTCACATGGGTAGGCAGACCATTCCATAAAAATGGAGATCTATAGGAGAAAGCCCTGCCTCCAGCTGTTTGCTTAGAAATTCTAGGGACAATTAGGAGGCCTGCGTCTTGTGACCGTAGCGTACGTGTAGGTATGTACGGCAGGACCAAATCAGAGAGAGGTAGGAGCAAGCCCATGTAATGCTTTGTAAGTTACCTTGAAATCAGTCCAAGCTTAACAGGGAGCCAATGTAGAGAGGCTAGCACTGGAGTAATGTGAGACATTTCTTTGTCAAGATTTTAGCAGCCATATTCTCTTGGCGCGATGTGCGTGGGATATGGTGAGGAGAGGCCTCATTTAGAGCTGGGGGGATATGGTTACTAGGGTAACCAGGAGGAGAGGCCTCATTTAGATCTGGGGGGGATATGGTTACTAGGGTAAACAGGAGGAGAGGCCTCATTTAGAGGTGGGGGGATATGGTTACTAGGATAACCAGGAGGAGAGGCCTCATTTAGAGGTGGAGGGATATGGTTACTAGGGTAACCAGGAGGAGAGGCCTCATTTAGATCTGGGGGGATATGGTTACTAGGGTAACCAGGAGGAGAGGCCTCATTTAGAGCTGGGGGGATATGGTTGCTAGGGTAAACAGGAGGAGAGGCCTCATTTAGATCTGGGGGGATATGGTTACTAGGGTAAACAGGAGGAGAGGCCTCATTTAGATCTGGGGGGGATATGGTTACTAGGGTAACCAGGAGGAGAGGCCTCATTTAGAGGTGGGGGGATATGGTTACTAGGATAACCAGGAGGAGAGGCCTCATTTAGAGCTGGGGGGGGGGGATATGGTTACTAGGGTAACCAGGAGGAGAGGTCTCATTTAGAGGTGGGGGGGATATGGTTACTAGGGTAACCAGGAGGAGAGGCCTCATTTAGAGCTGGGGGGGATATGGTTACTAGGGTAACCAGGAGGAGAGGCCTCATTTAGAGCTGGGGGGATATGGTTACTAGGGTAAACAGGAGGAGAGGCCTCATTTAGATCTGGGGGGGATATGGTTACTAGGGTAACCAGGAGGAGAGGCCTCATTTAGAGGTGGGGGGATATGGTTACTAGGATAACCAGGAGGCCTCATTTAGAGCTGGGGGGGGGTATGGTTACTAGGGTAACCAGGAGGAGAGGCCTCATTTAGATCTGGGGGGGATATGGTTAGTAGGGTAACCAGGAGGAGAGGCCTCATTTAGATCTGGGGGGATATGGTTGCTAGGGTAACCAGGAGGAGAGGCCTCATTTAGATCTGGGGGGGGATATGGTTGCTAGGGTAACAAGAAGGAGAGGCCTCATTTAGAGCTGGGGGGATATGGTTACTAGGGTAAGCAGGAGGAGAGACCTCATTTAGATCTGGGGGGGATGTGGTTACTAGGGTAACCAGGAGGAGAGGCCTCATTTAGAGCTGGGGGGGATATGGTTACTAGGGTAACCAGGAGGAGAGGCCTCATTTAGATCTGGGGGGATATGGTTGCTAGGGTAACCAGGAGGAGAGGCCTCATTTAGATCTGGGGGGGGGATATGGTTACTAGGGTAACCAGGAGGAGAGGCCTCATTTAGATCTGGGGGGATATGGTTACTAGGGTAACCAGGAGGAGAGGCCTCATTTAGAGCTGGGGGGGGGGGATATGGTTACTAGGGTAAACTGGAGGAGAGGCCTCATTTAGAGGTGGGGGGGATATGGTTACTAGGGTAACCAGGAGGAGAGGCCTCATTTAGAGCTGGGGGGGGATATGGTTACTAGGATAACCAGGAGGAGAGGCCTCATTTAGAGGTGGGGGGGGATATGGTTACTAAGGTAACCAGGAGGAGAGGCCTCATTTAGAGCTGGGGGGGGGTATGGTTACTAGGGTAACCAGGAGGAGAGGCCTCATTTAGAGCTGGGGGTATATGGTTACTAGGGTAACCAGGTGAGGCCTCATTTTAACACAGTAAATTCATCAGGCTTGAGCCATGTTTCAGTCAGGCCAATCACATCAAGGTTATAATTAGTGATTAGTTCATTGTCACTTCCAAGGCAGTCAGTCGATATCTTTCAGTAATGACAAGAATGGAGGTCTTTATTCCAGTGAGATTACTAAGGCGACCACCGCCATGTTTAGTTTTGCCCGACCTAGGTCGAGGCACGGACACGATCTCAATGGGGGATAGCTGAGCTGACTACACTGACTGTGCTAGTGGCAGACTCCACTATCCTAGTGGTTAGAGTGTAGAGGCGGCAGGTATCCTAGTGGTTAGAGTGTAGAGGCGGCAGGTATCCTAGTGGTTAGAGTGTAGAGGCGGCAGGTATCCTAGTGGTTAGAGTGTAGAGGCGGCAGGTATCCTAGTGGTTAGAGTGTAGAGGCGGCAGGTATCCTAGTGGTTAGAGCGTTGGGACAGTAACCGGAAGGTTGCTAGATCGAATCCCCCGAGCTGACAAGGTAAAAATCTGTCGTTCTGCCCCTTTAACAAGGCAGTTAACCCACGGTTCCCCGGGCGCCGAAGTTGTGGTTGTGGATTATGGCAGCCCTTCGCACCTCTCTGATTCAGAGCGGTTGGGTTAAATGCGGAGGACACATAAAGGGGTGAATACATTGTTGGACAACTGACCTGGTTTCCCCTTTTCCTTTCCACTAAGCTGTCAGACTGGCTAACATATCATTGTGGAGCGAGAGGGGCGAGGGGGGGCTAGAGGAGCGAGGGGGGGCTAGAGGAGCGAGGGGGGGCTAGAGGAGCGAGGGGGGGCTAGAGGAGCGAGGGGGGGCTAGAGGAGCGAGGGGGGGCTAGAGGAGCGAGAGGGGGCTAGAGGAGCGAGAGGGGGCTAGAGGAGCGAGAGGGGGCTAGAGGAGCGAGAGGGGGCTAGAGGAGCGAGAGGGGGCTAGAGGAGCGAGAGGAGCTAGAGGGGTTAGAGGGGTTAGAGGGGCGAGGGGAGCGAGAGGGGCGAGGGGAGCGAGGGGGGGGCTAGAGGTGCGAGAGGGGTTAGAGCTAAAACAATACAGGGTTCTATCTCCATCTAGGATGGAGTCCATCACTCCTCAGCGGGCCAGTTATCTTCAAAAAAACATTTTTCTACCAGCGATTGAGTTGTGAGAGTCATCACTCCCTGTAACTGAGTGGCCAGAGACCTTTACTCAATACACTTTCTAGCCAAGTTACACGCTGATGTTATGTTGCTTGCTGACCCGGTTCATCCTAACATCGTTGGTACCGACGTGGGTAACGATATCCCCGTACTCTCTACACTCGCCAGTTCAGATTAGCCTTAACGTCGGTAGCCCTGCCCGCTGGTAAACAGTGTATGATCGTTGGATGATTCGTTTTAAGTCTAATATTACAGGTAATGGAGTCGCCAATGACTAGGATTTTCAATTTGTCAGAGCTAATAGTGAGAGGCTTTGGTGGCTCTGACCCCGTAACGGGTGGAGGAGAGACCAGGGAAGGCTCGGCCTCTGACCCCGTAACGGGTGGAGGAGAGACCAGAGAAGGCTCTGACCCCGTAACGGGTGGAGGAGAGACCAGGGAAGGCTCGGCCTCTGACCCCGTAACGGGTGGAGGAGAGACCAGGGAAGGCTCGGCCTCTGACCCCGTAACGGGTGGAGGAGAGACCAGAGAAGGCTCTGACCCCGTAACGGGTGGAGGAGAGACCAGAGAAGGCTCTGACCCCGTAACGGGTGGAGGAGAGACCAGGGAAGGCTCGGCCTCTGACCCCGTAACGGGTGGAGGAGAGACCAGAGAAGGCTCTGACCCCGTAACGGGTGGAGGAGAGACCAGAGAAGGCTCTGACCCCGTAACGGGTGGAGGAGAGACCAGGGAAGGCTCGGACCCCGTAACGGGTGGAGGAGAGACCAGAGAAGGCTGACTCGTCTTGTTCCTTAGCGGGGCAAACCGGTTCAAAGTTTCTATCGGCTGAGTGAGAGACAACCGGTTGAGCATGCTGACAGCATTTGTTTCCTGAGGCCACTGTCTCTCTCTCTCTGTCTCACTCACTCACACACACACACACACACACACACACACAATCCCTCTCTCATGCACACACCCACACGTGAGCATACACACTAATTCTGTCACACACTCAGGGTTTCAGTCGAAATGTGGCTGTGGACATTTGACCTGCGGTATTTTAATTTATCA
The DNA here is from genome assembly GCF_029448725.1 of Salvelinus fontinalis. Classification (NCBI taxonomy): domain Eukaryota; kingdom Metazoa; phylum Chordata; class Actinopteri; order Salmoniformes; family Salmonidae; genus Salvelinus; species Salvelinus fontinalis. The sequence continues at coordinate 29,063,329 of NC_074700.1, read as the reverse complement.
GACATTTTAGAAATGTACCATATGCATTGGGTGTGTAACCTGATTAAGGCGTCCAACCACAGTCCTCAGAATGACAGGGCGTCCAACCGCAGTCCTCAGAATGACAGGGCGTCCAACCGCAGTCCTCAGAATGACAGGGCGTCCAACCGCGGTCCTCAGAATGGCAGGGCGTCCAACCGCGGTCCTCAGAATGGCAGGGCGTCCAACCGCGGTCCTCAGAATGGCAGGGCGTCCAACCGCGGTCCTCAGAATGGCAGGGCGTCCAACCGCGGTCCTCAGAATGGCAGGGCGTCCAACCGCGGTCCTCAGAATGGCAGGGCGTCCAACCGCGGTCCTCAGAATGGCAGGGCGTCCAACCGCGGTCCTCAGAATGGCACGGCGTCCAACCGCGGTCCTCAGAATGGCACGGCGTCCAACCGCGGCCCTCAGAATGGCAGGGCGTCCAACCGCGGTCCTCAGAATGGCACGGCGTCCAACCACAGTCAAATGACATTTAGAATATGGTAATTGATATTAACTGAACATGTGATGCTGGTTCTCCTGACTGAATTCTGATGGACACTGTGAAGAGGTTAGAGTAACTGTTCACATTGACTTCCCCTCAGCCAACAAGACCAGTAACGAGCAGCAGATTCGCTAGCCAACAAGACGAGTAACGAACAGAATCGCTAGCCAACATGTCAATCTACTATAGTAAGGAACAGCAGAATCGCTAGTCAATCTACTATAGTAAGGAACAGCAGAATCACTAGTCAATCTACTATAGTAAGGAACAGCAGAATCACTAGCCAACATGTCAATCTACTATAGTAAGGAACAGCAGAATCACTAGCCAACATGTCAATCTACTATAGTAAGGAACAGCAGAATCACTAGCCAACATGTCAATCTACTATAGTAAGGAACAGCAGAATCGCTAGCCAACATGTCAATCTACTATAGTAAGGAACCGCAGAATCACTAGCCAATCTACTATAGTAAGGAACAGAATCACTAGCCAATCTACTATAGTAAGGAACAGCAGAATCACTAGCCGACATGTCAATCTACTATAGTAAGGAACAGCAGAATCACATGTCAATCTACTATAGTAAGGAACAGCAGAATCACATGTCAATCTACTATAGTAAGGAACAGCAGAATCACTAGCCGACATGTCAATCTACTATAGTAAGGAACAGCAGAATCACTAGCCAATCTACTATAGTAAGGAACAGCAGAATCGCTAGTCAATCTACTATAGTAAGGAACAGCAGAATCACATGTCAATCTACTATAGTAAGGAACAGCAGAATCACATGTCAATCTACTATAGTAAGGAACAGCAGAATCACATGTCAATCTACTATAGTAAGGAACAGCAGAATCACATGTCAATCTACTATAGTAAGGAACAGCAGAATCACATGTCAATCTACTATAGTAAGGAACAGCAGAATCGCTAGTCAATCTACTATAGTAAGGAACAGCAGAATCACATGTCAATCTACTATAGTAAGGAACAGCAGAATCACATGTCAATCTACTATAGTAAGGAACAGCAGAATCACTAGTCAACATGTCAGTCTACTATAGTAAGGAACAGCAGAATCGCTAGCCAACATGTCAATCTACTATAGTAAGGAACAGCAGAATCACTAGCCAATCTACTATAGTAAGGAACAGCAGAATCACTAGCCAACATGTCAATCTACTATAGTAAGGAACAGCAGAATCACTAGTCAATCTACTATAGTAAGGAACAGCAGAATCACTAGCCAACATGTCAATCTACTATAGTAAGGAACAGCAGAATCACTAGTCAATCTACTATAGTAAGGAACAGCAGAATCGCTAGTCAACATGTCAATCTACTATAGTAAGGAACAGCAGAATCACTAGCCAACATGTCAATCTACTATAGTAAGGAACAGCAGAATCACTAGCCAACATGTCAATCTACTATAGTAAGGAACAGCAGAATCGCTAGCCAACATGTCAATCTACTATAGTAAGGAACAGCAGAATCACTAGTCAATCTACTATAGTAAGGAACAGCAGAATCACTAGCCAACATGTCAATCTACTATAGTAAGGAACAGCAGAATCACTAGCCAACATGTCAATCTACTATAGTAAGGAACAGCAGAATCGCTAGCCAACATGTCAATCTACTATAGTAAGGAACAGCAGAATCACTAGTCAATCTACTATAGTAAGGAACAGCAGAATCACTAGCCAACATGTCAATCTACTATAGTAAGGAACAGCAGAATCACTAGCCAACATGTCAATCTACTATAGTAAGGAACAGCAGAATCACTAGCCAACATGTCAATCTACTATAGTAAGGAACAGCAGAATCGCTAGCCAACATGTCAATCTACTATAGTAAGGAACCGCAGAATCACTAGCCAACATGTCAATCTACTATAGTAAGGAACCGCAGAATCACTAGCCAACATGTCAATCTACTATAGTAAGGAACAGCAGAATCACTAGTCAATCTACTATAGTAAGGAACAGCAGAATCACTAGCCAACATGTCAATCTACTATAGTAAGGAACAGCAGAATCACTAGCCAACATGTCAATCTACTATAGTAAGGAACAGCAGAATCACTAGTCAATCTACTATAGTAAGGAACCGCAGAATCACTAGCCAACATGTCAATCTACTATAGTAAGGAACAGCAGAATCACTAGTCAATCTACTATAGTAAGGAACCGCAGAATCACTAGCCAACATGTCAATCTACTATAGTAAGGAACAGCAGAATCACATGTCAATCTACTATAGTAAGGAACAGCAGAATCACATGTCAATCTACTATAGTAAGGAACAGCAGAATCACATGTCAATCTACTATAGTAAGGAACAGCAGAATCACTAGCCAAGATGTCAATCTACTATAGTAAGGAACAGCAGAATCACTAGTCAATCTACTATAGTAAGGAACAGCAGAATCACTAGCCAACATGTCAATCTACTATAGTAAGGAACAGCAGAATCGCTAGTCAATCTACTATAGTAAGGAACAGCAGAATCGCTAGCCAACATGTCAATCTACTATAGTAAGGAACAGCAGAATCGCTAGCCAACATGTCAATCTACTATAGTAAGGAACAGCAGAATCGCTAGCCAACATGTCATTCTCCTATAGTAAGGAACAGCAGAATCGCTAGTCAATCTACTATAGTAAGGAACAGCAGAATCGCTAGCCAACATGTCAATCTACTATAGTAAGGAACAGCAGAATCACTAGTCAATCTACTATAGTAAGGAACAGCAGAATCACTAGTCAATCTACTATAGTAAGGAACAGCAGAATCACTAGCCAACATGCCAATCTACTATAGTAAGGAACAGCAGAATCGCTAGCCAACATGTCAATCTACTATAGTAAGGAACAGCAGAATCACTAGTCAATCTACTATAGTAAGGAACAGCAGAATCACTAGTCAATCTACTATAGTAAGGAACAGCAGAATCGCTAGCCAACATGCCAATCTACTATAGTAAGGAACAGCAGAATCGCTAGTCAATCTACTATAGTAAGGAACCGCAGAATCACTAGCCAACATGTCAATCTGCTATAGTAACGAACAGCAGAATCGCTAGCCAACATGACAATCTACTATAGTAAGGAACCGCAGAATCGCTAGCCAACATGTCAATCTACTATAGTAAGGAACCGCAGAATCGCTAGCCACATGTCAATCTACTATAGTAAGGAACCGCAGAATCACTAGCCAACATGTCAATCTACTATAGTAAGGAACCGCAGAATCGCTAGCCAACATGTCAATCTACTATAGTAAGGAACAGCAGAATCACTAGCCAATCTACTATAGTAAGGAACCGCAGAATCACTAGCCAACATGTCAATCTACTATAGTAAGGAACCGCAGAATCGCTAGCCAACATGTCAATCTGCTATAGTAACGAACCGCAGAATCGCTAGCCAATCTACTATAGTAAGGAACCGCAGAATCACTAGCCAACATGTCAATCTACTATAGTAAGGAACCGCAGAATCACTAGCCAACATGTCAATCTACTATAGTAAGGAACCGCAGAATCACTAGCCAACATGTCAATCTACTATAGTAAGGAACCGCAGAATCACTAGCCAACATGTCAATCTACTATAGTAAGGAACCGCAGAATCGCTAGCCAACATGTCAATCTACTATAGTAAGGAACAGCAGAATCGCTAGCCAACATGTCAATCTACTATAGTAAGGAACCGCAGAATCGCTAGCCAACATGACAATCTACTATAGTAAGGAACAGCAGAATCACTAGCCAATCTACTATAGTAAGGAACCGCAGAATCACTAGCCAACATGTCAATCTACTATAGTAAGGAACCGCAGAATCGCTAGCCAACATGTAAATCTACTATAGTAAGGAACAGCAGAATCGCTAGCCAACATGTCAATCTACTATAGTAAGGAACAGCAGAATCACTAGCCAATCTACTATAGTAAGGAACCGCAGAATCACTAGCCAACATGTCAATCTACTATAGTAAGGAACCGCAGAATCACTAGCCAACATGTCAATCTACTATAGTAAGGAACAGCAGAATCACTAGCCAACATGTCAATCTACTATAGTAAGGAACCGCAGAATCACTAGCCAACATGTCAATCTACTATAGTAAGGAACCGCAGAATCGCTAGCCAATCTACTATAGTAAGGAACCGCAGAATCGCTAGCCAACATGTCAATCTACTATAGTAAGGAACCGCAGAATCGCTAGCCAACATGTCAATCTACTATAGTAACGAACAGCAGAATCACTAGCCAACATGTCAATCTACTATAGTAAGGAACAGCAGAATCGCTAGTCAATCTACTATAGTAAGGAACAGCAGAATCATTAGCCAACATGTCAATCTACTATAGTAACGAACAGCAGAATCGCTAGCCAACATGTCAATCTACTATAGTAAGGAACAGCAGAATCGCTAGCCAATCTACTATAGTAAGGAACAGCAGAATCGCTAGCCAATCTACTATAGTAAGGAACAGCAGAATCACTAGCCAATCTACTATAGTAAGGAACAGCAGAATCACTAGCCAATCTACTATAGTAAGGAACAGCAGAATCGCTAGCCAACATGTCAATCTACTATAGTAAGGAACAGCAGAATCGCTAGCCAATCTACTATAGTAAGGAACAGCAGAATCACTAGCCAATCTACTATAGTAAGGAACAGCAGAATCGCTAGCCAACATGACAATCTACTATAGTAAGGAACAGCAGAATCGCTAGCCAACATGTCAATCTACTATAGTAAGGAACCGCAGAATCGCTAGCCAACATGACAATCTACTATAGTAAGGAACAGCAGAATCACTAGCCAATCTACTATAGTAAGGAACCGCAGAATCACTAGCCAACATGTCAATCTACTATAGTAAGGAACCGCAGAATCGCTAGCCAATCTACTATAGTAAGGAACAGCAGAATCACTAGTCAACATGTCAATCTACTATAGTAAGGAACAGCAGAATCACTAGCCAATCTACTATAGTAAGGAACCGCAGAATCACTAGCCAACATGTCAATCTACTATAGTAAGGAACAGCAGAATCGCTAGCCAACATGTCAATCTACAATAGTAAGGAACAGCAGAATCACTAGCCAACATGTCAATCTACTATAGTAAGGAACAGCAGAATCGCTAGCCAATCTACTATAGTAAGGAACCGCAGAATCACTAGCCAACATGTCAATCTACTATAGTAAGGAACGGCAGAATCGCTAGCCAACATGTCAATCTACTATAGTAAGGAACAGCAGAATCGCTAGCCAATCTACTATAGTAAGGAACCGCAGAATCACTAGCCAACATGTCAATCTACTATAGTAAGGAACCGCAGAATCGCTAGCCAACATGTCAATCTACTATAGTAAGGAACCGCAGAATCACTAGCCAACATGTCAATCTACTATAGTAAGGAACCGCAGAATCACTAGCCAACATGTCAATCTACTATAGTAAGGAACAGCAGAATCACTAGTCAATCTACTATAGTAAGGAACAGCAGAATCACTAGCCAATCTACTATAGTAAGGAACCGCAGAATCACTAGCCAACATGTCAATCTACTATAGTAAGGAACCGCAGAATCGCTAGCCAACATGTCAATCTACTATAGTAAGGAACCGCAGAATCACTAGCCAACATGTCAATCTACTATAGTAAGGAACCGCAGAATCACTAGCCAACATGTCAATCTACTATAGTAAGGAACCGCAGAATCACTAGCCAACATGTCAATCTACTATAGTAAGGAACCGCAGAATCACTAGCCAACATGTCAATCTACTATAGTAAGGAACAGCAGAATCACTAGTCAATCTACTATAGTAAGGAACAGCAGAATCACTAGCCAATCTACTATAGTAAGGAACCGCAGAATCACTAACCAACATGTCAATCTACTATAGTAAGGAACAGCAGAATCACTAGCCAACATGTCAATCTACTATAGTAAGGAACCGCAGAATCACTAACCAACATGTCAATCTACTATAGTAAGGAACCGCAGAATCACTAGCCAACATGTCAATCTACTATAGTAAGGAACCGCAGAATCGCTAGCCAACATGTCAATCTACTATAGTAAGGAACCGCAGAATCGCTAGCCACATGTCAATCTACTATAGTAACGAACAGCAGAATCGCTAGCCAACATGTCAATCTACTATAGTAAGGAACCGCAGAATCGCTAGTCAATCTACTATAGTAAGGAACAGCAGAATCGCTAGCCACATGTCAATCTACTATAGTAAGGAACAGCAGAATCGCTAGCCACATGTCAATCTACTATAGTAACAAACAGCAGAATCGCTAGCCAACATGTCAATCTACTATAGTAAGGAACAGAATCACTAGCCAACATGTCAATCTACTATAGTAAGGAACAGCAGAATCGCTAGCCACATGTCAATCTACTATAGTAACAAACAGCAGAATCGCTAGCCAACATGTCAATCTACTATAGTAAGGAACAGAATCACTAGCCAACATGTCAATCTACTATAGTAAGGAACAGCAGAATCACTAGCCAACATGTCAATCTACTATAGTAAGGAACAGAATCACTAGCCAACATGTCAATCTACTATAGTAAGGAACAGCAGAATCGCTAGCCAACATGTCAATCTACTATAGTAAGGAACAGCAGAATCGCTAGTCAATCTACTATAGTAAGGAACAGCAGAATCGCTAGCCAACATGACAATCTACTATAGTAAGGAACAGCAGAATCACTAGCCAACATGTCAATCTACTATAGTAAGGAACCGCAGAATCGCTAGCCAACATGTCAATCTACTATAGTAACGAACAGCAGAATCACTAGTCAATCTACTATAGTAAGGAACAGCAGAATCGCTAGCCAACATGACAATCTACTATAGTAAGGAACAGCAGAATCGCTAGCCAACATGACAATCTACTATAGTAAGGAACCGCAGAATCACTAGCCAACATGTCAATCTACTATAGTAAGGAACAGCAGAATCGCTAGCCAACATGTCAATCTACTATAGTAAGGAACAGCAGAATCGCTATCCACATGTCAATCTACTATAGTAACAAACAGCAGAATCGCTAGCCAACATGTCAATCTACTATAGTAAGGAACAGAATCACTAGCCAACATGTCAATCTACTATAGTAAGGAACAGCAGAATCACTAGCCAACATGTCAATCTACTATAGTAAGGAACAGAATCACTAGCCAACATGACAATCTACTATAGTAAGGAACAGCAGAATCACTAGCCAACATGTCAATCTACTATAGTAAGGAACCGCAGAATCGCTAGCCAACATGTCAATCTACTATAGTAAGGAACCGCAGAATCACTAGCCAACATGTCAATCTGCTATAGTAACGAACAGCAGAATCGCTAGCCAACATGACAATCTACTATAGTAAGGAACAGCAGAATCGCTAGCCAACATGACAATCTACTATAGTAAGGAACAGCAGAATCACTAGCCAACATGTCAATCTACTATAGTAAGGAACAGCAGAATCGCTAGCCAACATGTCAATCTACTATAGTAAGGAACAGCAGAATCGCTAGCCACATGTCAATCTACTATAGTAACAAACAGCAGAATCGCTAGCCAACATGTCAATCTACTATAGTAAGGAACAGCAGAATCACTAGCCAACATGTCAATCTACTATAGTAAGGAACCGCAGAATCACTAGCCAACATGTCAATCTACTATAGTAAGGAACCGCAGAATCACTAGCCAACATGACAATCTACTATAGTAAGGAACAGCAGAATCGCTAGCCAACATGTCAATCTACTATAGTAAGGAACCGCAGAATCGCTAGCCAACATGTCAATCTACTATAGTAAGGAACCGCAGAATCGCTAGCCAACATGTCAATCTACTATAGTAAGGAACCGCAGAATCGCTAGCCAACATGTCAATCTACTATAGTAAGGAACCGCAGAATCGCTAGCCAACATGTCAATCTACTATAGTAAGGAACCGCAGAATCGCTAGCCAACATGTCAATCTACTATAGTAAGGAACAGCAGAATCGCTAGCCAATCTACTATAGTAAGGAACCGCAGAATCACTAGCCAACATGTCAATCTACTATAGTAAGGAACCGCAGAATCACTAGCCAACATGTCAATCTACTATAGTAAGGAACCGCAGAATCGCTAGCCAACATGTCAATCTACTATAGTAAGGAACCGCAGAATCGCTAGCCAACATGTCAATCTACTATAGTAAGGAACCGCAGAATCGCTAGCCAACATGTCAATCTACTATAGTAAGGAACAGCAGAATCACTAGCCAATCTACTATAGTAAGGAACAGCAGAATCACTAGCCAACATGTCAATCTACTATAGTAAGGAACCGCAGAATCGCTAGCCAACATGTCAATCTACTATAGTAAGGAACCGCAGAATCGCTAGCCAACATGTCAATCTACCATAGTAAGGAACAGCAGAATCGCTAGCCAACATGTCAATCTACTATAGTAAGGAACAGCAGAATCGCTAGCCACATGTCAATCTACTATAGTAAGGAACCGCAGAATCGCTAGCCAACATGTCAATCTACTATAGTAAGGAACAGCAGAATCGCTAGCCAACATGTCAATCTACTATAGTAAGGAACCGCAGAATCACTAGCCAACATGTCAATCTACTATAGTAAGGAACAGCAGAATCACTAGCCAACATGTCAATCTACTATAGTAAGGAACAGCAGAATCGCTAGTCAATCTACTATAGTAAGGAACAGCAGAATCGCTAGCCAACATGTCAATCTACTATAGTAAGGAACCGCAGAATCGCTAGCCAACATGTCAATCTACTATAGTAAGGAACCGCAGAATCACTAGTCAATCTACTATAGTAAGGAACCGCAGAATCGCTAGCCAACATGTCAATCTACTATAGTAAGGAACAGCAGAATCGCTAGTCAATCTACTATAGTAAGGAACAGCAGAATCACTAGCCAACATGTCAATCTACTATAGTAAGGAACAGCAGAATCACTAGCCAATCTACTATAGTAAGGAACAGCAGAATCGCTAGCCAACATGTCAATCTACTATAGTAAGGAACAGCAGAATCGCTAGCCAACATGTCAATCTACTATAGTAAGGAACAGCAGAATCGCTAGCCAACATGTCAATCTACTATAGTAAGGAACCGCAGAATCGCTAGCCAACATGTCAATCTACTATAGTAAGGAACAGCAGAATCGCTAGTCAATCTACTATAGTAAGGAACAGCAGAATCACTAGCCAACATGTCAATCTACTATAGTAAGGAACAGCAGAATCACTAGCCAATCTACTATAGTAAGGAACAGCAGAATCGCTAGCCAACATGTCAATCTACTATAGTAAGGAACAGCAGAATCGCTAGCCAACATGTCAATCTACTATAGTAAGGAACAGCAGAATCGCTAGCCAACATGTCAATCTACTATAGTAAGGAACAGCAGAATTGCTAGCCAACATGCCAATCTACTATAGTAAGGAACAGCAGAATCGCTAGCCAACATGTCAATCTACTATAGTAAGGAACAGCAGAATCACTAGTCAATCTACTATAGTAAGGAACAGCAGAATCACTAGCCAATCTACTATAGTAAGGAACAGCAGAATCACTAGCCAATCTACTATAGTAAGGAACAGCAGAATCACTAGCCAATCTACTATAGTAAGGAACAGCAGAATCACTAGCCAATCTACTATAGTAAGGAACAGCAGAATCACTAGCCAATCTACTATGGTAAGGAACAGCAGAATCACTAGCCAATCTACTATAGTAAGGAACAGCAGAATCACTAGCCAATCTACTATAGTAAGGAACAGCAGAATCACTAGCCAATCTACTATAGTAAGGAACAGCAGAATCACTAGCCAACATGTCAATCTACTATAGTAAGGAACAGCAGAATCACTAGCCAACATGTCAATCTACTATAGTAAGGAACAGCAGAATCGCTAGTCAATCTACTATAGTAAGGAACAGCAGAATCGCTAGCCAACATGTCAATCTACTATAGTAAGGAACCGCAGAATCGCTAGCCAACATGTCAATCTACTATAGTAAGGAACAGCAGAATCGCTAGCCAACATGGCAATCTACTATAGTAAGGAACCGCAGAATCACTAGCCAACATGTCAATCTACTATAGTAAGTAACAGCAGAATCACTAGCCAACATGTCAATCTACTATAGTAAGGAACAGCAGAATCGCTAGTCAATCTACTATAGTAAGGAACAGCAGAATCGCTAGCCAACATGTCAATCTACTATAGTAAGGAACCGCAGAATCGCTAGCCAACATGTCAATCTACTATAGTAAGGAACCGCAGAATCACTAGTCAATCTACTATAGTAAGGAACCGCAGAATCGCTAGCCAACATGTCAATCTACTATAGTAAGGAACAGCAGAATCACTAGCCAATCTACTATAGTAAGGAACAGCAGAATCGCTAGCCAACATGTCAATCTACTATAGTAAGGAACAGCAGAATCGCTAGCCAACATGTCAATCTACTATAGTAAGGAACAGCAGAATCACTAGTCAATCTACTATAGTAAGGAACAGCAGAATCGCTAGTCAATCTACTATAGTAAGGAACAGCAGAATCACTAGCCAACATGTCAATCTACTATAGTAAGGAACAGCAGAATCACTAGCCAATCTACTATAGTAAGGAACAGCAGAATCGCTAGCCAACATGTCAATCTACTATAGTAAGGAACAGCAGAATCGCTAGCCAACATGCCAATCTACTATAGTAAGGAACAGCAGAATCGCTAGCCAACATGTCAATCTACTATAGTAAGGAACAGCAGAATCACTAGTCAATCTACTATAGTAAGGAACAGCAGAATCACTAGTCAATCTACTATAGTAAGGAACAGCAGAATCACTAGCCAATCTACTATAGTAAGGAACAGCAGAATCACTAGCCAATCTACTATAGTAAGGAACAGCAGAATCACTAGCCAATCTACTATAGTAAGGAACAGCAGAATCACTAGCCAATCTACTATAGTAAGGAACAGCAGAATCACTAGCCAATCTACTATAGTAAGGAACAGCAGAATCACTAGCCAATCTACTATAGTAAGGAACAGCAGAATCACTAGCCAATCTACTATAGTAAGGAACAGCAGAATCACTAGCCAATCTACTATAGTAAGGAACAGCAGAATCACTAGCCAATCTACTATAGTAAGGAACAGCAGAATCACTAGTCAATCTACTATAGTAAGGAACAGCAGAATCACTAGTCAATCTACTATAGTAAGGAACAGCAGAATCACTAGTCAATCTACTATAGTAAGGAACAGCAGAATCACTAGCCAACATGTCAATCTACTATAGTAAGGAACAGCAGAATCACTAGCCAACATGTCAATCTACTATAGTAAGGAACAGCAGAATCACTAGCCAACATGTCAATCTACTATAGTAACGAACAGCAGAATCACTAGCCAATCTACTATAGTAAGGAACAGCAGAATCACTAGCCAACATGTCAATCTACTATAGTAAGGAACAGCAGAATCACTAGCCAACATGTCAATCTACTATAGTAAGGAACAGCAGAATCACTAGCCAACATGTCAATCTACTATAGTAAGGAACAGCAGAATCACTAGCCAACATGTCAATCTACTATAGTAAGGAACAGCAGAATCGCTAGCCAACATGCCAATCTACTATAGTAAGGAACAGCAGAATCGCTAGCCAACATGTCAATCTACTATAGTAAGGAACAGCAGAATCACTAGTCAATCTACTATAGTAAGGAACAGCAGAATCACTAGCCAATCTACTATAGTAAGGAACAGCAGAATCACTAGCCAATCTACTATAGTAAGGAACAGCAGAATCACTAGCCAATCTACTATAGTAAGGAACAGCAGAATCACTAGCCAATCTACTATAGTAAGGAACAGCAGAATCACTAGCCAATCTACTATGGTAAGGAACAGCAGAATCACTAGCCAATCTACTATAGTAAGGAACAGCAGAATCACTAGCCAATCTACTATAGTAAGGAACAGCAGAATCACTAGCCAATCTACTATAGTAAGGAACAGCAGAATCACTAGCCAACATGTCAATCTACTATAGTAAGGAACAGCAGAATCACTAGCCAACATGTCAATCTACTATAGTAAGGAACAGCAGAATCGCTAGTCAATCTACTATAGTAAGGAACAGCAGAATCGCTAGCCAACATGTCAATCTACTATAGTAAGGAACCGCAGAATCGCTAGCCAACATGTCAATCTACTATAGTAAGGAACAGCAGAATCGCTAGCCAACATGGCAATCTACTATAGTAAGGAACCGCAGAATCACTAGCCAACATGTCAATCTACTATAGTAAGGAACAGCAGAATCACTAGCCAACATGTCAATCTACTATAGTAAGGAACAGCAGAATCGCTAGTCAATCTACTATAGTAAGGAACAGCAGAATCGCTAGCCAACATGTCAATCTACTATAGTAAGGAACCGCAGAATCGCTAGCCAACATGTCAATCTACTATAGTAAGGAACCGCAGAATCACTAGTCAATCTACTATAGTAAGGAACCGCAGAATCGCTAGCCAACATGTCAATCTACTATAGTAAGGAACAGCAGAATCACTAGTCAATCTACTATAGTAAGGAACAGCAGAATCGCTAGTCAATCTACTATAGTAAGGAACAGCAGAATCACTAGCCAACATGTCAATCTACTATAGTAAGGAACAGCAGAATCACTAGCCAATCTACTATAGTAAGGAACAGCAGAATCGCTAGCCAACATGTCAATCTACTATAGTAAGGAACAGCAGAATCGCTAGCCAACATGTCAATCTACTATAGTAAGGAACAGCAGAATCGCTAGCCAACATGTCAATCTACTATAGTAAGGAACAGCAGAATCACTAGTCAATCTACTATAGTAAGGAACAGCAGAATCACTAGTCAATCTACTATAGTAAGGAACAGCAGAATCGCTAGTCAATCTACTATAGTAAGGAACAGCAGAATCGCTAGCCAACATGTCAATCTACTATAGTAAGGAACAGCAGAATCACTAGTCAATCTACTATAGTAAGGAACAGCAGAATCGCTAGTCAATCTACTATAGTAAGGAACAGCAGAATCACTAGCCAACATGTCAATCTACTATAGTAAGGAACAGCAGAATCACTAGCCAATCTACTATAGTAAGGAACAGCAGAATCGCTAGCCAACATGTCAATCTACTATAGTAAGGAACAGCAGAATCGCTAGCCAACATGCCAATCTACTATAGTAAGGAACAGCAGAATCGCTAGCCAACATGTCAATCTACTATAGTAAGGAACAGCAGAATCACTAGTCAATCTACTATAGTAAGGAACAGCAGAATCACTAGTCAATCTACTATAGTAAGGAACAGCAGAATCACTAGCCAATCTACTATAGTAAGGAACAGCAGAATCACTAGCCAATCTACTATAGTAAGGAACAGCAGAATCACTAGCCAATCTACTATAGTAAGGAACAGCAGAATCACTAGCCAATCTACTATAGTAAGGAACAGCAGAATCACTAGCCAATCTACTATAGTAAGGAACAGCAGAATCACTAGCCAATCTACTATAGTAAGGAACAGCAGAATCACTAGCCAATCTACTATAGTAAGGAACAGCAGAATCACTAGCCAATCTACTATAGTAAGGAACAGCAGAATCACTAGCCAATCTACTATAGTAAGGAACAGCAGAATCACTAGCCAATCTACTATAGTAAGGAACAGCAGAATCACTAGTCAATCTACTATAGTAAGGAACAGCAGAATCACTAGTCAATCTACTATAGTAAGGAACAGCAGAATCACTAGTCAATCTACTATAGTAAGGAACAGCAGAATCACTAGCCAACATGTCAATCTACTATAGTAAGGAACAGCAGAATCACTAGCCAACATGTCAATCTACTATAGTAAGGAACAGCAGAATCACTAGCCAACATGTCAATCTACTATAGTAAGGAACAGCAGAATCACTAGTCAATCTACTATAGTAAGGAACAGCAGAATCGCTAGCCAATCTACTATAGTAAGGAACAGCAGAATCACTAGTCAATCTACTATAGTAAGGAACAGCAGAATCACTAGCCGACATGTCAATCTACTATAGTAAGGAACAGCAGAATCGCTAGCCGACATGTCAATCTACTATAGTAAGGAACAGCAGAATCACTAGCCAACATGTCAATCTACTATAGTAAGGAACCGCAGAATCACTAGTCAGTCTACTATAGTAAGGAACCGCAGAATCGCTAGCCAACATGTCAATCTACTATAGTAAGGAACAGCAGAATCGCTAGCCAACATGTCAATCTACTATAGTAAGGAACAGCAGAATCACTAGCCAATCTACTATAGTAAGGAACCGCAGAATCACTAGCCAATCTACTATAGTAAGGAACCGCAGAATCACTAGCCAATCTACTATAGTAAGGAACCGCAGAATCACTAGCCAATCTACTATAGTAAGGAACCGCAGAATCACTAGCCAATCTACTATAGTAAGGAACCGCAGAATCACTAGCCAACATGTCAATCTACTATAGTAAGGAACAGCAGAATCGCTAGCCAACATGTCAATCTACTATAGTAAGGAACAGCAGAATCGCTAGCCAACATGTCAATCTACTATAGTAAGGAACCGCAGAATCACTAGCCAACATGTCAATCTACTATAGTAACGAACCGCAGAATCGCTAGCCAACATGTCAATCTACTATAGTAAGGAACCGCAGAATCGCTAGCCAACATGTCAATCTACTATAGTAAGGAACCGCAGAATCACTAGTCAATCTACTATAGTAAGGAACAGCAGAATCGCTAGCCAATCTACTATAGTAAGGAACAGCAGAATCACTAGTCAATCTACTATAGTAAGGAACAGCAGAATCACTAGCCGACATGTCAATCTACTATAGTAAGGAACAGCAGAATCACTAGCCAACATGTCAATCTACTATAGTAAGGAACCGCAGAATCACTAGTCAATCTACTATAGTAAGGAACCGCAGAATCGCTAGCCAACATGTCAATCTACTATAGTAAGGAACAGCAGAATCGCTAGCCAACATGTCAATCTACTATAGTAAGGAACCGCAGAATCGCTAGCCAACATGTCAATCTACTATAGTAAGGAACAGCAGAATCGCTATCCAACATGTCAATCTACTATAGTAAGGAACAGCAGAATCACTAGCCAACATGTCAATCTACTATAGTAACGAACAGAATCACTAGCCGACATGTCAATCTACTATAGTAAGGAACCGCAGAATCACTAGCCAACATGTCAATCTACTATAGTAACGAACAGAATCACTAGCCAACATGTCAATCTACTATAGTAACGAACAGAATCACTAGCCGACATGTCAATCTACTATAGTAAGGAACAGCAGAATCACTAGCCAACATGTCAATCTACTATAGTAAGGAACCGCAGAATCGCTAGCCAACATGTCAATCTACTATAGTAAGGAACCGCAGAATCGCTAGCCAACATGTCAATCTACTATAGTAAGGAACAGCAGAATCGCTAGCCAACATGTCAATCTACTATAGTAAGGAACAGCAGAATCGCTAGCCAACATGTCAATCTACTATAGTAAGGAACCGCAGAATCACTAGCCAACATGTCAATCTACTATAGTAACGAACCGCAGAATCGCTAGCCAACATGTCAATCTACTATAGTAAGGAACCGCAGAATCGCTAGCCAACATGTCAATCTACTATAGTAAGGAACAGCAGAATCACTAGCCAACATGTCAATCTACTATAGTAAGGAACCGCAGAATCACTAGTCAATCTACTATAGTAAGGAACCGCAGAATCGCTAGCCAACATGTCAATCTACTATAGTAAGGAACAGCAGAATCACTAGCCAACATGTCAATCTACTATAGTAAGGAACAGCAGAATCGCTAGTCAACATGTCAATCTACTATAGTAAGGAACAGCAGAATCACTAGCCAACATGTCAATCTACTATAGTAAGGAACAGCAGAATCGCTAGTCAATCTACTATAGTAAGGAACAGCAGAATCGCTAGCCAACATGTCAATCTACTATAGTAAGGAACAGCAGAATCACTAGCCAACATGTCAATCTACTATAGTAAGGAACCGCAGAATCGCTAGCCAACATGTCAATCTACTATAGTAAGGAACCGCAGAATCGCTAGCCAACATGTCAATTTACTATAGTAAGGAACAGCAGAATCGCTAGCCAATCTACTATAGTAAGGAACCGCAGAATCGCTAGCCAACATGTCAATCTACTATAGTAAGGAACAGCAGAATCGCTAGCCAATCTACTATAGTAAGGAACAGCAGAATCGCTAGCCAATCTACTATAGTAAGGAACCGCAGAATCGCTAGCCAACATGTCAATCTACTATAGTAAGGAACAGCAGAATCGCTAGTCAATCTACTATAGTAAGGAACAGCAGAATCGCTAGCCAATCTACTATAGTAAGGAACAGCAGAATCGCTAGCCAATCTACTATAGTAAGGAACCGCAGAATCGCTAGCCAATCTACTATAGTAAGGAACCGCAGAATCGCTAGCCAACATGTCAATCTACTATAGTAAGGAACAGCAGAATCGCTAGCCAATCTACTATAGTAAGGAACAGCAGAATCGCTAGCCAATCTACTATAGTAAGGAACCGCAGAATCGCTAGCCAACATGTCAATCTACTATAGTAAGGAACAGCAGAATCACTAGCCAATCTACTATAGTAAGGAACAGCAGAATCACTAGCCAACATGCCAATCTACTATAGTAACGAACAGCAGAATCGCTAGTCAATCTACTATAGTAAGGAACAGCAGAATCGCTAGCCAACATGTCAATCTACTATAGTAAGGAACAGCAGAATCACTAGTCAATCTACTATAGTAAGGAACAGCAGAATCACTAGCCAATCTACTATAGTAAGGAACAGCAGAATCACTAGCCAATCTACTATAGTAACGAACAGCAGAATCGCTAGCCGACATGTCAATCTACTATAGTAAGGAACAGCAGAATCGCTAGCCAACATGTCAATCTACTATAGTAAGGAACAGCAGAATCACTAGCCAACATGTCAATCTACTATAGTAAGGAACAGCAGAATCGCTAGCCAACATGTCAATCTACTATAGTAAGGAACAGCAGAATCGCTAGTCAATCTACTATAGTAAGGAACAGCAGAATCGCTAGTCAATCTACTATAGTAAGGAACAGCAGAATCACTAGCCAACATGTCAATCTACTATAGTAAGGAACCGCAGAATCACTAGCCAACATGTCAATCTACTATAGTAAGGAACAGCAGAACCGCTAGCCAACATGTCAATCTACTATAGTAAGGAACAGCAGAATCACTAGCCAACATGTCAATCTACTATAGTAAGGAACAGCAGAATCACTAGCCAACATGTCAATCTACTATAGTAAGGAACAGCAGAATCACTAGCCAACATGTCAATCTACTATAGTAAGGAACAGCAGAATCACTAGCCGACATGTCAATCTACTATAGTAAGGAACAGCAGAATCACTAGCCAACATGTCAATCTACTATAGTAAGGAACAGCAGAATCACTAGCCAACATGTCAATCTACTATAGTAAGGAACAGCAGAATCACTAGCCAACATGTCAATCTACTATAGTAAGGAACAGCAGAATCACTAGCCAACATGTCAATCTACTATAGTAAGGAACAGCAGAATCACTAGCCAACATGTCAATCTACTATAGTAAGGAACAGCAGAATCACTAGCCGACATGTCAATCTACTATAGTAAGGAACAGCAGAATCACTAGCCGACATGTCAATCTACTATAGTAAGGAACAGCAGAATCACTAGCCAACATGTCAATCTACTATAGTAAGGAACAGCAGAATCACTAGCCAACATGTCAATCTACTATAGTAAGGAACCGCAGAATCACTAGTCAACATGTCAATCTACTATAGTAAGGAACCGCAGAATCGCTAGCCAACATGCCAATCTACTATAGTAAGGAACAGCAGAATCACTAGCCAATCTACTATAGTAAGGAACAGAATCACTAGCCAACATGTCAATCTACTATAGTAAGGAACAGCAGAATCGCTAGCCAACATGTCAATCTACTATAGTAAGGAACAGCAGAATCGCTAGCCAACATGTCAATCTACTATAGTAAGGAACCGCAGAATCGCTAGCCAACATGTCAATCTACTATAGTAAGGAACAGCAGAATCACTAGCCAATCTACTATAGTAAGGAACAGAATCACTAGCCAACATGTCAATCTACTATAGTAAGGAACAGCAGAATCACTAGCCAACATGTCAATCTACTATAGTAAGGAACCGCAGAATCGCTAGCCAACATGTCAATCTACTATAGTAAGGAACAGCAGAATCACTAGCCAATCTACTATAGTAAGGAACAGAATCACTAGCCAACATGTCAATCTACTATAGTAAGGAACAGCAGAATCACTAGCCAACATGTCAATCTACTATAGTAAGGAACCGCAGAATCGCTAGCCAACATGTCAATCTACTATAGTAAGGAACAGCAGAATCACTAGCCAACATGCCAATCTACTATAGTAAGGAACAGCAGAATCGCTAGCCAACATGTCAATCTACTATAGTAAGGAACAGCAGAATCGCTAGCCAACATGTCAATCTACTATAGTAAGGAACAGCAGAATCGCTAGTCAATCTACTATAGTAAGGAACAGCAGAATCGCTAGTCAATCTACTATAGTAAGGAACAGCAGAATCGCTAGCCAACATGTCAATCTACTATAGTAAGGAACAGCAGAATCGCTAGCCAATCTACTATAGTAAGGAACAGCAGAATCGCTAGCCAACATGTCAATCTACTATAGTAAGGAACAGCAGAATCACTAGCCAATCTACTATAGTAAGGAACAGAATCACTAGCCAACATGTCAATCTACTATAGTAAGGAACAGCAGAATCACTAGCCAATCTACTATAGTAAGGAACAGAATCGCTAGCCAACATGTCAATCTACTATAGTAAGGAACAGCAGAATCGCTAGCCAACACGTCAATCTACTATAGTAAGGAACAGCAGAATCGCTAGCTAACACGTCAATCTACTATAGTAAGGAACAGCAGAATCGCTAGCCAACATGTCAATCTACTATAGTAAGGAACAGCAGAATCACTAGCCAACATGTCAATCTACTATAGTAAGGAACATCAGAATCACTAGCCAATCTACTATAGTAAGGAACAGCAGAATCACTAGCCAATCTACTATAGTAAGGAACAGCAGAATCACTAGCCAACATGTCAATCTACTATAGTAAGGAACCGCAGAATCACTAGCCAACATGTCAATCTACTATAGTAAGGAACAGCAGAATCACTAGCCAATCTACTATAGTAAGGAACAGCAGAATCACTAGTCAATCTACTATAGTAAGGAACCGCAGAATCACTAGCCAATCTACTATAGTAAGGAACAGCAGAATCACTAGCCAACATGTCAATCTACTATAGTAAGGAACAGCAGAATCGCTAGCCAACATGTCAATCTACTATAGTAAGGAACAGCAGAATCACTAGCCAATCTACTATAGTAAGGAACAGCAGAATCGCTAGCCAACATGTCAATCTACTATAGTAAGGAACAGCAGAATCGCTAGCCAACATGTCAATCTACTATAGTAAGGAACAGCAGAATCACTAGCCAATCTACTATAGTAAGGAACAGCAGAATCACTAGCCAATCTACTATAGTAAGGAACAGCAGAATCGCTAGCCAACATGTCAATCTACTATAGTAAGGAACAGCAGAATCGCTAGCCAACATGTCAATCTACTATAGTAAGGAACAGCAGAATCACTAGCCAATCTACTATAGTAAGGAACAGCAGAATCGCTAGCCAACATGTCAATCTACTATAGTAAGGAACAGCAGAATCGCTAGCCAACATGTCAATCTACTATAGTAAGGAACAGCAGAATCACTAGCCAACATGTCAATCTACTATAGTAAGGAACAGCAGAATCGCTAGCCAACATGTCAATCTACTATAGTAAGGAACAGAATCACTAGCCAACATGTCAATCTACTATAGTAAGGAACAGCAGAATCACTAGCCAACATGTCAATCTACTATAGTAAGGAACAGCAGAATCACTAGCCAACATGTCAATCTACTATAGTAAGGAACAGCAGAATCGCTAGTCAATCTACTATAGTAAGGAACAGCAGAATCGCTAGCCAACATGTCAATCTACTATAGTAAGGAACAGCAGAATCGCTAGTCAATCTACTATAGTAAGGAACAGCAGAATCACTAGCCGACATGTCAATCTACTATAGTAAGGAACCGCAGAATCGCTAGTCAATCTACTATAGTAAGGAACAGCAGAATCGCTAGTCAATCTACTATAGTAAGGAACAGCAGAATCGCTAGCCAATCTACTATAGTAAGGAACAGCAGAATCACTAGCCAATCTACTATAGTAAGGAACAGCAGAATCACTAGCCAACATGTCAATCTACTATAGTAAGGAACAGCAGAATCGCTAGCCAACATGTCAATCTACTATAGTAAGGAACAGCAGAATCACTAGTCAATCTACTATAGTAAGGAACAGCAGAATCACTAGCCAACATGTCAATCTACTATAGTAAGGAACAGCAGAATCGCTAGTCAATCTACTATAGTAAGGAACAGCAGAATCGCTAGCCGACATGTCAATCTACTATAGTAAGGAACCGCAGAATCGCTAGTCAATCTACTATAGTAAGGAACAGCAGAATCGCTAGCCAACATGTCAATCTACTATAGTAAGGAACAGCAGAATCGCTAGCCAACATGTCAATCTACTATAGTAAGGAACAGCAGAATCACTAGCCAATCTACTATAGTAAGGAACAGCAGAATCACTAGCCAATCTACTATAGTAAGGAACAGCAGAATCACTAGTCAATCTACTATAGTAAGGAACAGCAGAATCGCTAGTCAATCTACTATAGTAAGGAACAGCAGAATCACTAGCCGACATGTCAATCTACTATAGTAAGGAACAGCAGAATCACTAGCCAACATGCCAATCTACTATAGTAAGGAACAGCAGAATCACTAGCCAACATGTCAATCTACTATAGTAAGGAACAGCAGAATCACTAGCCAACATGTCAATCTACTATAGTAAGGAACAGCAGAATCACTAGCCAATCTACTATAGTAAGGAACCGCAGAATCGCTAGTCAATCTACTATAGTAAGGAACAGCAGAATCGCTAGCCAACATGTCAATCTACTATAGTAAGGAACAGCAGAATCGCTAGCCAACATGTCAATCTACTATAGTAAGGAACAGCAGAATCACTAGTCAATCTGCTATAGTAAGGAACAGCAGAATCGCTAGCCAACATGTCAATCTACTATAGTAAGGAACAGCAGAATCACTAGCCAATCTACTATAGTAACGAACCGCAGAATCGCTAGCCAACATGTCAATCTACTATAGTAAGGAACAGCAGAATCACTAGCCAATCTACTATAGTAACGAACCGCAGAATCGCTAGCCAATCTACTATAGTAAGGAACAGCAGAATCACTAGCCAACATGTCAATCTACTATAGTAAGGAACAGCAGAATCGCTAGCCAACATGTCAATCTACTATAGTAAGGAACAGCAGAATCACTAGCCAACATGTCAATCTACTATAGTAAGGAACAGCAGAATCACTAGTCAATCTACTATAGTAAGGAACAGCAGAATCACTAGCCAATCTACTATAGTAAGGAACAGCAGAATCGCTAGCCAACATGTCAATCTACTATAGTAAGGAACAGCAGAATCACTAGCCAACATGTCAATCTACTATAGTAAGGAACAGCAGAATCACTAGCCAACATGTCAATCTACTATAGTAAGGAACCGCGGAATCGCTAGCCAACATGTCAATCTACTATAGTAAGGAACAGCAGAATCACTAGTCAATCTACTATAGTAAGGAACAGAATCGCTAGCCAACATGTCTATCTACTATAGTAAGGAACAGCAGAATCACTAGCCAACATGTCAATCTACTATAGTAAGGAACCGCAGAATCGCTAGCCAATCTACTATAGTAAGGAACAGCAGAATCGCTAGCCAACATGTCAATCTACTATAGTAAGGAACAGCAGAATCACTAGCCAACATGTCAATCTACTATAGTAAGGAACAGCAGAATCACTAGCCAACATGTCAATCTACTATAGTAAGGAACAGCAGAATCGCTAGCCAACATGTCAATCTACTATAGTAAGGAACAGCAGAATCGCTAGCCGACATGTCAATCTACTATAGTAAGGAACAGCAGAATCGCTAGCCAACATGTCAATCTACTATAGTAAGGAACAGAATCGCTAGCCAATCTACTATAGTAAGGAACAGCAGAATCACTAGCCAACATGTCAATCTACTATAGTAAGGAACAGCAGAATCACTAGTCAATCTACTATAGTAAGGAACAGCAGAATCGCTAGCCAACATGTCAATCTACTATAGTAAGGAACAGCAGAATCGCTAGCCAACATGTCAATCTACTATAGTAAGGAACCGCAGAATCGCTAGCCAACATGTCAATCTACTATAGTAACGAACAGCAGAATCACTAGTCAATCTACTATAGTAAGGAACAGCAGAATCGCTAGCCAACATGTCAATCTACTATAGTAAGGAACAGCAGAATCGCTAGTCAATCTACTATAGTAAGGAACAGCAGAATCGCTAGTCAATCTACTATAGTAAGGAACAGCAGAATCGCTAGCCAACATGTCAATCTACTATAGTAAGGAACAGCAGAATCGCTAGCCAACATGTCAATCTACTATAGTAAGGAACAGCAGAATCGCTAGTCAATCTACTATAGTAAGGAACAGCAGAATCACTAGTCAATCTACTATAGTAAGGAAAAGCAGAATCGCTAGTCAATCTACTATAGTAAGGAACAGCAGAATCGCTAGCCAACATGTCAATCTACTATAGTAAGGAACAGCAGAATCACTAGCCAATCTACTATAGTAAGGAACAGCAGAATCACTAGCCAATCTACTATAGTAAGGAACAGCAGAATCACTAGCCAACATGTCAATCTACTATAGTAAGGAACAGCAGAATCGCTAGCCAACATGTCAATCTACTATAGTAAGGAACAGCAGAATCACTAGCCAATCTACTATAGTAAGGAACAGCAGAATCGCTAGCCAACATGTCAATCTACTATAGTAAGGAACAGCAGAATCACTAGCCAATCTACTATAGTAAGGAACAGCAGAATCGCTAGCCAACATGTCAATCTACTATAGTAAGGAACCGCAGAATCGCTAGCCAACATGTCAATCTACTATAGTAAGGAACAGCAGAATCGCTAGTCAATCTACTATAGTAAGGAACAGCAGAATCACTAGCCAATCTACTATAGTAAGGAACAGCAGAATCGCTAGCCAACATGTCAATCTACTATATTAAGGAACCGCAGAATCACTAGCCAACATGTCAATCTACTATAGTAAGGAACAGCAGAAACACTAGCCAACATGTCAATCTACTATAGTAAGGAACAGCAGAATCACTAGCCAACATGTCAATCTACTATAGTAAGGAACAGCAGAATCACTAGTCAATCTACTATAGTAAGGAACAGCAGAATCGCTAGCCAATCTACTATAGTAAGGAACAGCAGAATCACTAGCCAACATGTCAATCTACTATAGTAAGGAACCGCAGAATCGCTAGCCAACATGTCAATCTACTATAGTAAGGAACCGCAGAATCACTAGCCAACATGTCAATCTACTATAGTAAGGAACAGCAGAATCACTAGTCAATCTACTATAGTAAGGAACAGCAGAATCGCTAGTCAATCTACTATAGTAAGGAACAGCAGAATCGCTAGTCAATCTACTATAGTAAGGAACAGCAGAATCGCTAGCCAACATGTCAATCTACTATAGTAAGGAACAGCAGAATCGCTAGCCAACATGTCAATCTACTATAGTAAGGAACAGCAGAATCGCTAGCCAACATGTCAATCTACTATAGTAAGGAACAGCAGAATCACTAGTCAATCTACTATAGTAAGGAACAGCAGAATCGCTAGCCGACATGTCAATCTACTATAGTAAGGAACAGCAGAATCACTAGCCAATCTACTATAGTAAGGAACAGCAGAATCACTAGCCAACATGTCAATCTACTATAGTAAGGAACAGCAGAATCGCTAGCCAACATGTCAATCTACTATAGTAAGGAACAGCAGAATCACTAGCCAATCTACTATAGTAAGGAACAGCAGAATCACTAGCCAACATGTCAATCTACTATAGTAAGGAACAGCAGAATCACTAGCCAACATGTCAATCTACTATAGTAAGGAACAGCAGAATCGCTAGCCAATCTACTATAGTAAGGAACCGCAGAATCGCTAGCCAACATGTCAATCTACTATAGGAAGGAACCGCAGAATCGCTAGCCAATCTACTATAGTAAGGAACCGCAGAATCGCTAGCCAACATGTCAATCTACTATAGTAAGGAACAGCAGAATCGCTAGCCAATCTACTATAGTAAGGAACAGCAGAATCGCTAGCCAACATGTCAATCTACTATAGTAACGAACAGCAGAATCGCTAGCCAACATGTCAATCTACTATAGTAAGGAACAGCAGAATCGCTAGTCAACATGTCAATCTACTATAGTAAAGAACAGCAGAATCGCTAGTCAATATACTATAGTAAGGAACAGCAGAATCACTAGCCAACATGTCAATCTACTATAGTAAGGAACAGCAGAATCACTAGCCAACATGTCAATCTACTATAGTAAGGAACAGCAGAATCGCTAGCCAACATGTCAATCTACTATAGTAAGGAACAGCAGAATCACTAGCCAACATGTCAATCTACTATAGTAAGGAACAGCAGAATCGCTAGCCAACATGTCAATCTACTATAGTAAGGAACAGCAGAATCACTAGCCAATCTACTATAGTAAGGAACAGCAGAATCGCTAGCCAACATGTCAATCTACTATAGTAAGGAACAGCAGAATCGCTAGCCAATCTACTATAGTAAGGAACAGCAGAATCGCTAGCCGACATGTCAATCTACTATAGTAAGGAACAGCAGAATCACTAGTCAATCTGCTATAGTAAGGAACAGCAGAATCGCTAGTCAATCTACTATAGTAAGGAACAGCAGAATCACTAGCCAACATGTCAATCTACTATAGTAAGGAACAGCAGAATCACTAGTCAATCTGCTATAGTAAGGAACAGCAGAATCGCTAGTCAATCTACTATAGTAAGGAACAGCAGAATCACTAGCCAACATGTCAATCTACTATAGTAAGGAACAGCAGAATCACTAGCCAATCTACTATAGTAAGGAACCGCAGAATCGCTAGCCAACATGTCAATCTACTATAGTAAGGAACAGCAGAATCACTAGCCAATCTACTATAGTAAGGAACAGCAGAATCACTAGTCAATCTACTATAGTAAGGAACAGCAGAATCACTAGCCATTCTACTATAGTAAGGAACCGCAGAATCGCTAGCCAACATGTCAATCTACTATAGTAAGGAACAGCAGAATCACTAGTCAATCTACTATAGTAAGGAACAGCAGAATCACTAGCCAATCTACTATAGTAAGGAACAGCAGAATCACTAGCCAATCTACTATAGTAACGAACAGCAGAATCGCTAGCCGACATGTCAATCTACTATAGTAAGGAACAGCAGAATCGCTAGCCAACATGTCAATCTACTATAGTAAGGAACAGCAGAATCACTAGCCAACATGTCAATCTACTATAGTAAGGAACAGCAGAATCGCTAGCCAACATGTCAATCTACTATAGTAAGGAACAGCAGAATCGCTAGTCAATCTACTATAGTAAGGAACAGCAGAATCGCTAGTCAATCTACTATAGTAAGGAACAGCAGAATCACTAGCCAACATGTCAATCTACTATAGTAAGGAACCGCAGAATCACTAGCCAACATGTCAATCTACTATAGTAAGGAACAGCAGAACCGCTAGCCAACATGTCAATCTACTATAGTAAGGAACAGCAGAATCACTAGCCAACATGTCAATCTACTATAGTAAGGAACAGCAGAATCACTAGCCAACATGTCAATCTACTATAGTAAGGAACAGCAGAATCACTAGCCAACATGTCAATCTACTATAGTAAGGAACAGCAGAATCACTAGCCGACATGTCAATCTACTATAGTAAGGAACAGCAGAATCACTAGCCAACATGTCAATCTACTATAGTAAGGAACAGCAGAATCACTAGCCAACATGTCAATCTACTATAGTAAGGAACAGCAGAATCACTAGCCAACATGTCAATCTACTATAGTAAGGAACAGCAGAATCACTAGCCAACATGTCAATCTACTATAGTAAGGAACAGCAGAATCACTAGCCAACATGTCAATCTACTATAGTAAGGAACAGCAGAATCACTAGCCGACATGTCAATCTACTATAGTAAGGAACAGCAGAATCACTAGCCGACATGTCAATCTACTATAGTAAGGAACAGCAGAATCACTAGCCAACATGTCAATCTACTATAGTAAGGAACAGCAGAATCACTAGCCAACATGTCAATCTACTATAGTAAGGAACCGCAGAATCACTAGTCAACATGTCAATCTACTATAGTAAGGAACCGCAGAATCGCTAGCCAACATGCCAATCTACTATAGTAAGGAACAGCAGAATCACTAGCCAATCTACTATAGTAAGGAACAGAATCACTAGCCAACATGTCAATCTACTATAGTAAGGAACAGCAGAATCGCTAGCCAACATGTCAATCTACTATAGTAAGGAACAGCAGAATCGCTAGCCAACATGTCAATCTACTATAGTAAGGAACCGCAGAATCGCTAGCCAACATGTCAATCTACTATAGTAAGGAACAGCAGAATCACTAGCCAATCTACTATAGTAAGGAACAGAATCACTAGCCAACATGTCAATCTACTATAGTAAGGAACAGCAGAATCACTAGCCAACATGTCAATCTACTATAGTAAGGAACCGCAGAATCGCTAGCCAACATGTCAATCTACTATAGTAAGGAACAGCAGAATCACTAGCCAATCTACTATAGTAAGGAACAGAATCACTAGCCAACATGTCAATCTACTATAGTAAGGAACAGCAGAATCACTAGCCAACATGTCAATCTACTATAGTAAGGAACCGCAGAATCGCTAGCCAACATGTCAATCTACTATAGTAAGGAACAGCAGAATCACTAGCCAACATGCCAATCTACTATAGTAAGGAACAGCAGAATCGCTAGCCAACATGTCAATCTACTATAGTAAGGAACAGCAGAATCGCTAGCCAACATGTCAATCTACTATAGTAAGGAACAGCAGAATCGCTAGTCAATCTACTATAGTAAGGAACAGCAGAATCGCTAGTCAATCTACTATAGTAAGGAACAGCAGAATCGCTAGCCAACATGTCAATCTACTATAGTAAGGAACAGCAGAATCGCTAGCCAATCTACTATAGTAAGGAACAGCAGAATCGCTAGCCAACATGTCAATCTACTATAGTAAGGAACAGCAGAATCACTAGCCAATCTACTATAGTAAGGAACAGAATCACTAGCCAACATGTCAATCTACTATAGTAAGGAACAGCAGAATCACTAGCCAATCTACTATAGTAAGGAACAGAATCGCTAGCCAACATGTCAATCTACTATAGTAAGGAACAGCAGAATCGCTAGCCAACACGTCAATCTACTATAGTAAGGAACAGCAGAATCGCTAGCTAACACGTCAATCTACTATAGTAAGGAACAGCAGAATCGCTAGCCAACATGTCAATCTACTATAGTAAGGAACAGCAGAATCACTAGCCAACATGTCAATCTACTATAGTAAGGAACATCAGAATCACTAGCCAATCTACTATAGTAAGGAACAGCAGAATCACTAGCCAATCTACTATAGTAAGGAACAGCAGAATCACTAGCCAACATGTCAATCTACTATAGTAAGGAACCGCAGAATCACTAGCCAACATGTCAATCTACTATAGTAAGGAACAGCAGAATCACTAGCCAATCTACTATAGTAAGGAACAGCAGAATCACTAGTCAATCTACTATAGTAAGGAACCGCAGAATCACTAGCCAATCTACTATAGTAAGGAACAGCAGAATCACTAGCCAACATGTCAATCTACTATAGTAAGGAACAGCAGAATCGCTAGCCAACATGTCAATCTACTATAGTAAGGAACAGCAGAATCACTAGCCAATCTACTATAGTAAGGAACAGCAGAATCGCTAGCCAACATGTCAATCTACTATAGTAAGGAACAGCAGAATCGCTAGCCAACATGTCAATCTACTATAGTAAGGAACAGCAGAATCACTAGCCAATCTACTATAGTAAGGAACAGCAGAATCACTAGCCAATCTACTATAGTAAGGAACAGCAGAATCGCTAGCCAACATGTCAATCTACTATAGTAAGGAACAGCAGAATCGCTAGCCAACATGTCAATCTACTATAGTAAGGAACAGCAGAATCACTAGCCAATCTACTATAGTAAGGAACAGCAGAATCGCTAGCCAACATGTCAATCTACTATAGTAAGGAACAGCAGAATCGCTAGCCAACATGTCAATCTACTATAGTAAGGAACAGCAGAATCACTAGCCAACATGTCAATCTACTATAGTAAGGAACAGCAGAATCGCTAGCCAACATGTCAATCTACTATAGTAAGGAACAGAATCACTAGCCAACATGTCAATCTACTATAGTAAGGAACAGCAGAATCACTAGCCAACATGTCAATCTACTATAGTAAGGAACAGCAGAATCACTAGCCAACATGTCAATCTACTATAGTAAGGAACAGCAGAATCGCTAGTCAATCTACTATAGTAAGGAACAGCAGAATCGCTAGCCAACATGTCAATCTACTATAGTAAGGAACAGCAGAATCGCTAGTCAATCTACTATAGTAAGGAACAGCAGAATCACTAGCCGACATGTCAATCTACTATAGTAAGGAACCGCAGAATCGCTAGTCAATCTACTATAGTAAGGAACAGCAGAATCGCTAGTCAATCTACTATAGTAAGGAACAGCAGAATCGCTAGCCAATCTACTATAGTAAGGAACAGCAGAATCACTAGCCAATCTACTATAGTAAGGAACAGCAGAATCACTAGCCAACATGTCAATCTACTATAGTAAGGAACAGCAGAATCGCTAGCCAACATGTCAATCTACTATAGTAAGGAACAGCAGAATCACTAGTCAATCTACTATAGTAAGGAACAGCAGAATCACTAGCCAACATGTCAATCTACTATAGTAAGGAACAGCAGAATCGCTAGTCAATCTACTATAGTAAGGAACAGCAGAATCGCTAGCCGACATGTCAATCTACTATAGTAAGGAACCGCAGAATCGCTAGTCAATCTACTATAGTAAGGAACAGCAGAATCGCTAGCCAACATGTCAATCTACTATAGTAAGGAACAGCAGAATCGCTAGCCAACATGTCAATCTACTATAGTAAGGAACAGCAGAATCACTAGCCAATCTACTATAGTAAGGAACAGCAGAATCACTAGCCAATCTACTATAGTAAGGAACAGCAGAATCACTAGTCAATCTACTATAGTAAGGAACAGCAGAATCGCTAGTCAATCTACTATAGTAAGGAACAGCAGAATCACTAGCCGACATGTCAATCTACTATAGTAAGGAACAGCAGAATCACTAGCCAACATGCCAATCTACTATAGTAAGGAACAGCAGAATCACTAGCCAACATGTCAATCTACTATAGTAAGGAACAGCAGAATCACTAGCCAACATGTCAATCTACTATAGTAAGGAACAGCAGAATCACTAGCCAATCTACTATAGTAAGGAACCGCAGAATCGCTAGTCAATCTACTATAGTAAGGAACAGCAGAATCGCTAGCCAACATGTCAATCTACTATAGTAAGGAACAGCAGAATCGCTAGCCAACATGTCAATCTACTATAGTAAGGAACAGCAGAATCACTAGTCAATCTGCTATAGTAAGGAACAGCAGAATCGCTAGCCAACATGTCAATCTACTATAGTAAGGAACAGCAGAATCACTAGCCAATCTACTATAGTAACGAACCGCAGAATCGCTAGCCAACATGTCAATCTACTATAGTAAGGAACAGCAGAATCACTAGCCAATCTACTATAGTAACGAACCGCAGAATCGCTAGCCAATCTACTATAGTAAGGAACAGCAGAATCACTAGCCAACATGTCAATCTACTATAGTAAGGAACAGCAGAATCGCTAGCCAACATGTCAATCTACTATAGTAAGGAACAGCAGAATCACTAGCCAACATGTCAATCTACTATAGTAAGGAACAGCAGAATCACTAGTCAATCTACTATAGTAAGGAACAGCAGAATCACTAGCCAATCTACTATAGTAAGGAACAGCAGAATCGCTAGCCAACATGTCAATCTACTATAGTAAGGAACAGCAGAATCACTAGCCAACATGTCAATCTACTATAGTAAGGAACAGCAGAATCACTAGCCAACATGTCAATCTACTATAGTAAGGAACAGCAGAATCACTAGCCAACATGTCAATCTACTATAGTAAGGAACCGCGGAATCGCTAGCCAACATGTCAATCTACTATAGTAAGGAACAGCAGAATCACTAGTCAATCTACTATAGTAAGGAACAGAATCGCTAGCCAACATGTCTATCTACTATAGTAAGGAACAGCAGAATCACTAGCCAACATGTCAATCTACTATAGTAAGGAACCGCAGAATCGCTAGCCAATCTACTATAGTAAGGAACAGCAGAATCGCTAGCCAACATGTCAATCTACTATAGTAAGGAACAGCAGAATCACTAGCCAACATGTCAATCTACTATAGTAAGGAACAGCAGAATCACTAGCCAACATGTCAATCTACTATAGTAAGGAACAGCAGAATCGCTAGCCAACATGTCAATCTACTATAGTAAGGAACAGCAGAATCGCTAGCCGACATGTCAATCTACTATAGTAAGGAACAGCAGAATCGCTAGCCAACATGTCAATCTACTATAGTAAGGAACAGAATCGCTAGCCAATCTACTATAGTAAGGAACAGCAGAATCACTAGCCAACATGTCAATCTACTATAGTAAGGAACAGCAGAATCACTAGTCAATCTACTATAGTAAGGAACAGCAGAATCGCTAGCCAACATGTCAATCTACTATAGTAAGGAACAGCAGAATCGCTAGCCAACATGTCAATCTACTATAGTAAGGAACCGCAGAATCGCTAGCCAACATGTCAATCTACTATAGTAACGAACAGCAGAATCACTAGTCAATCTACTATAGTAAGGAACAGCAGAATCGCTAGCCAACATGTCAATCTACTATAGTAAGGAACAGCAGAATCGCTAGTCAATCTACTATAGTAAGGAACAGCAGAATCGCTAGTCAATCTACTATAGTAAGGAACAGCAGAATCGCTAGCCAACATGTCAATCTACTATAGTAAGGAACAGCAGAATCGCTAGCCAACATGTCAATCTACT
Organism: Salvelinus fontinalis; assembly: GCF_029448725.1. Classification (NCBI taxonomy): domain Eukaryota; kingdom Metazoa; phylum Chordata; class Actinopteri; order Salmoniformes; family Salmonidae; genus Salvelinus; species Salvelinus fontinalis. The sequence goes on along the minus strand of NC_074700.1, from coordinate 29,031,082 downwards.
ATAGTAAGGAACAGCAGAATCGCTAGTCAATCTACTATAGTAAGGAACAGCAGAATCACTAGTCAATCTACTATAGTAAGGAAAAGCAGAATCGCTAGTCAATCTACTATAGTAAGGAACAGCAGAATCGCTAGCCAACATGTCAATCTACTATAGTAAGGAACAGCAGAATCACTAGCCAATCTACTATAGTAAGGAACAGCAGAATCACTAGCCAATCTACTATAGTAAGGAACAGCAGAATCACTAGCCAACATGTCAATCTACTATAGTAAGGAACAGCAGAATCGCTAGCCAACATGTCAATCTACTATAGTAAGGAACAGCAGAATCACTAGCCAATCTACTATAGTAAGGAACAGCAGAATCGCTAGCCAACATGTCAATCTACTATAGTAAGGAACAGCAGAATCACTAGCCAATCTACTATAGTAAGGAACAGCAGAATCGCTAGCCGACATGTCAATCTACTATAGTAAGGAACAGCAGAATCACTAGCCAACATGCCAATCTACTATAGTAAGGAACAGCAGAATCACTAGCCAACATGTCAATCTACTATAGTAAGGAACAGCAGAATCACTAGCCAACATGTCAATCTACTATAGTAAGGAACAGCAGAATCGCTAGTCAATCTACTATAGTAAGGAACAGCAGAATCGCTAGCCAACATGTCAATCTACTATAGTAAGGAACAGCAGAATCACTAGCCAATCTACTATAGTAAGGAACAGCAGAATCGCTAGCCGACATGTCAATCTACTATAGTAAGGAACAGCAGAATCACTAGCCAACATGCCAATCTACTATAGTAAGGAACAGCAGAATCACTAGCCAACATGTCAATCTACTATAGTAAGGAACAGCAGAATCACTAGCCAACATGTCAATCTACTATAGTAAGGAACCGCAGAATCGCTAGTCAATCTACTATAGTAAGGAACAGCAGAATCGCTAGCCAACATGTCAATCTACTATAGTAAGGAACAGCAGAATCGCTAGCCAACATGTCAATCTACTATAGTAAGGAACAGCAGAATCACTAGTCAATCTGCTATAGTAAGGAACAGCAGAATCGCTAGCCAACATGTCAATCTACTATAGTAAGGAACAGCAGAATCACTAGCCAATCTACTATAGTAACGAACCGCAGAATCGCTAGCCAACATGTCAATCTACTATAGTAAGGAACAGCAGAATCACTAGCCAATCTACTATAGTAACGAACCGCAGAATCGCTAGCCAATCTACTATAGTAAGGAACAGCAGAATCACTAGCCAACATGTCAATCTACTATAGTAAGGAACAGCAGAATCGCTAGCCAACATGTCAATCTACTATAGTAAGGAACAGCAGAATCACTAGCCAACATGTCAATCTACTATAGTAAGGAACAGCAGAATCACTAGTCAATCTACTATAGTAAGGAACAGCAGAATCACTAGCCAATCTACTATAGTAAGGAACAGCAGAATCGCTAGCCAACATGTCAATCTACTATAGTAAGGAACAGCAGAATCACTAGCCAACATGTCAATCTACTATAGTAAGGAACAGCAGAATCACTAGCCAACATGTCAATCTACTATAGTAAGGAACCGCGGAATCGCTAGCCAACATGTCAATCTACTATAGTAAGGAACAGCAGAATCACTAGTCAATCTACTATAGTAAGGAACAGAATCGCTAGCCAACATGTCTATCTACTATAGTAAGGAACAGCAGAATCACTAGCCAACATGTCAATCTACTATAGTAAGGAACCGCAGAATCGCTAGCCAATCTACTATAGTAAGGAACAGCAGAATCGCTAGCCAACATGTCAATCTACTATAGTAAGGAACAGCAGAATCACTAGCCAACATGTCAATCTACTATAGTAAGGAACAGCAGAATCACTAGCCAACATGTCAATCTACTATAGTAAGGAACAGCAGAATCGCTAGCCAACATGTCAATCTACTATAGTAAGGAACAGCAGAATCGCTAGCCGACATGTCAATCTACTATAGTAAGGAACAGCAGAATCGCTAGCCAACATGTCAATCTACTATAGTAAGGAACAGAATCGCTAGCCAATCTACTATAGTAAGGAACAGCAGAATCACTAGCCAACATGTCAATCTACTATAGTAAGGAACAGCAGAATCACTAGTCAATCTACTATAGTAAGGAACAGCAGAATCGCTAGCCAACATGTCAATCTACTATAGTAAGGAACAGCAGAATCGCTAGCCAACATGTCAATCTACTATAGTAAGGAACCGCAGAATCGCTAGCCAACATGTCAATCTACTATAGTAACGAACAGCAGAATCACTAGTCAATCTACTATAGTAAGGAACAGCAGAATCGCTAGCCAACATGTCAATCTACTATAGTAAGGAACAGCAGAATCGCTAGTCAATCTACTATAGTAAGGAACAGCAGAATCGCTAGTCAATCTACTATAGTAAGGAACAGCAGAATCGCTAGCCAACATGTCAATCTACTATAGTAAGGAACAGCAGAATCGCTAGCCAACATGTCAATCTACTATAGTAAGGAACAGCAGAATCGCTAGTCAATCTACTATAGTAAGGAACAGCAGAATCACTAGTCAATCTACTATAGTAAGGAAAAGCAGAATCGCTAGTCAATCTACTATAGTAAGGAACAGCAGAATCGCTAGCCAACATGTCAATCTACTATAGTAAGGAACAGCAGAATCACTAGCCAATCTACTATAGTAAGGAACAGCAGAATCACTAGCCAATCTACTATAGTAAGGAACAGCAGAATCACTAGCCAACATGTCAATCTACTATAGTAAGGAACAGCAGAATCGCTAGCCAACATGTCAATCTACTATAGTAAGGAACAGCAGAATCACTAGCCAATCTACTATAGTAAGGAACAGCAGAATCGCTAGCCAACATGTCAATCTACTATAGTAAGGAACAGCAGAATCACTAGCCAATCTACTATAGTAAGGAACAGCAGAATCGCTAGCCAACATGTCAATCTACTATAGTAAGGAACCGCAGAATCGCTAGCCAACATGTCAATCTACTATAGTAAGGAACAGCAGAATCGCTAGTCAATCTACTATAGTAAGGAACAGCAGAATCACTAGCCAATCTACTATAGTAAGGAACAGCAGAATCGCTAGCCAACATGTCAATCTACTATATTAAGGAACCGCAGAATCACTAGCCAACATGTCAATCTACTATAGTAAGGAACAGCAGAAACACTAGCCAACATGTCAATCTACTATAGTAAGGAACAGCAGAATCACTAGCCAACATGTCAATCTACTATAGTAAGGAACAGCAGAATCACTAGTCAATCTACTATAGTAAGGAACAGCAGAATCGCTAGCCAATCTACTATAGTAAGGAACAGCAGAATCACTAGCCAACATGTCAATCTACTATAGTAAGGAACCGCAGAATCGCTAGCCAACATGTCAATCTACTATAGTAAGGAACCGCAGAATCACTAGCCAACATGTCAATCTACTATAGTAAGGAACAGCAGAATCACTAGTCAATCTACTATAGTAAGGAACAGCAGAATCGCTAGTCAATCTACTATAGTAAGGAACAGCAGAATCGCTAGTCAATCTACTATAGTAAGGAACAGCAGAATCGCTAGCCAACATGTCAATCTACTATAGTAAGGAACAGCAGAATCGCTAGCCAACATGTCAATCTACTATAGTAAGGAACAGCAGAATCGCTAGCCAACATGTCAATCTACTATAGTAAGGAACAGCAGAATCACTAGTCAATCTACTATAGTAAGGAACAGCAGAATCGCTAGCCGACATGTCAATCTACTATAGTAAGGAACAGCAGAATCACTAGCCAATCTACTATAGTAAGGAACAGCAGAATCACTAGCCAACATGTCAATCTACTATAGTAAGGAACAGCAGAATCGCTAGCCAACATGTCAATCTACTATAGTAAGGAACAGCAGAATCACTAGCCAATCTACTATAGTAAGGAACAGCAGAATCACTAGCCAACATGTCAATCTACTATAGTAAGGAACAGCAGAATCACTAGCCAACATGTCAATCTACTATAGTAAGGAACAGCAGAATCGCTAGCCAATCTACTATAGTAAGGAACCGCAGAATCGCTAGCCAACATGTCAATCTACTATAGGAAGGAACCGCAGAATCGCTAGCCAATCTACTATAGTAAGGAACCGCAGAATCGCTAGCCAACATGTCAATCTACTATAGTAAGGAACAGCAGAATCGCTAGCCAATCTACTATAGTAAGGAACAGCAGAATCGCTAGCCAACATGTCAATCTACTATAGTAACGAACAGCAGAATCGCTAGCCAACATGTCAATCTACTATAGTAAGGAACAGCAGAATCGCTAGTCAACATGTCAATCTACTATAGTAAAGAACAGCAGAATCGCTAGTCAATATACTATAGTAAGGAACAGCAGAATCACTAGCCAACATGTCAATCTACTATAGTAAGGAACAGCAGAATCACTAGCCAACATGTCAATCTACTATAGTAAGGAACAGCAGAATCGCTAGCCAACATGTCAATCTACTATAGTAAGGAACAGCAGAATCACTAGCCAACATGTCAATCTACTATAGTAAGGAACAGCAGAATCGCTAGCCAACATGTCAATCTACTATAGTAAGGAACAGCAGAATCACTAGCCAATCTACTATAGTAAGGAACAGCAGAATCGCTAGCCAACATGTCAATCTACTATAGTAAGGAACAGCAGAATCGCTAGCCAATCTACTATAGTAAGGAACAGCAGAATCGCTAGCCGACATGTCAATCTACTATAGTAAGGAACAGCAGAATCACTAGTCAATCTGCTATAGTAAGGAACAGCAGAATCGCTAGTCAATCTACTATAGTAAGGAACAGCAGAATCACTAGCCAACATGTCAATCTACTATAGTAAGGAACAGCAGAATCACTAGTCAATCTGCTATAGTAAGGAACAGCAGAATCGCTAGTCAATCTACTATAGTAAGGAACAGCAGAATCACTAGCCAACATGTCAATCTACTATAGTAAGGAACAGCAGAATCACTAGCCAATCTACTATAGTAAGGAACCGCAGAATCGCTAGCCAACATGTCAATCTACTATAGTAAGGAACAGCAGAATCACTAGCCAATCTACTATAGTAAGGAACAGCAGAATCACTAGTCAATCTACTATAGTAAGGAACAGCAGAATCACTAGCCATTCTACTATAGTAAGGAACCGCAGAATCGCTAGCCAACATGTCAATCTACTATAGTAAGGAACAGCAGAATCGCTAGCCAACATGTCAATCTACTATAGTAAGGAACAGCAGAATCGCTAGTCAATCTACTATAGTAAGGAACAGCAGAATCACTAGTCAATCTACTATAGTAAGGAAAAGCAGAATCGCTAGTCAATCTACTATAGTAAGGAACAGCAGAATCGCTAGCCAACATGTCAATCTACTATAGTAAGGAACAGCAGAATCACTAGCCAATCTACTATAGTAAGGAACAGCAGAATCACTAGCCAATCTACTATAGTAAGGAACAGCAGAATCACTAGCCAACATGTCAATCTACTATAGTAAGGAACAGCAGAATCGCTAGCCAACATGTCAATCTACTATAGTAAGGAACAGCAGAATCACTAGCCAATCTACTATAGTAAGGAACAGCAGAATCGCTAGCCAACATGTCAATCTACTATAGTAAGGAACAGCAGAATCACTAGCCAATCTACTATAGTAAGGAACAGCAGAATCGCTAGCCAACATGTCAATCTACTATAGTAAGGAACCGCAGAATCGCTAGCCAACATGTCAATCTACTATAGTAAGGAACAGCAGAATCGCTAGTCAATCTACTATAGTAAGGAACAGCAGAATCACTAGCCAATCTACTATAGTAAGGAACAGCAGAATCGCTAGCCAACATGTCAATCTACTATATTAAGGAACCGCAGAATCACTAGCCAACATGTCAATCTACTATAGTAAGGAACAGCAGAAACACTAGCCAACATGTCAATCTACTATAGTAAGGAACAGCAGAATCACTAGCCAACATGTCAATCTACTATAGTAAGGAACAGCAGAATCACTAGTCAATCTACTATAGTAAGGAACAGCAGAATCGCTAGCCAATCTACTATAGTAAGGAACAGCAGAATCACTAGCCAACATGTCAATCTACTATAGTAAGGAACCGCAGAATCGCTAGCCAACATGTCAATCTACTATAGTAAGGAACCGCAGAATCACTAGCCAACATGTCAATCTACTATAGTAAGGAACAGCAGAATCACTAGTCAATCTACTATAGTAAGGAACAGCAGAATCGCTAGTCAATCTACTATAGTAAGGAACAGCAGAATCGCTAGTCAATCTACTATAGTAAGGAACAGCAGAATCGCTAGCCAACATGTCAATCTACTATAGTAAGGAACAGCAGAATCGCTAGCCAACATGTCAATCTACTATAGTAAGGAACAGCAGAATCGCTAGCCAACATGTCAATCTACTATAGTAAGGAACAGCAGAATCACTAGTCAATCTACTATAGTAAGGAACAGCAGAATCGCTAGCCGACATGTCAATCTACTATAGTAAGGAACAGCAGAATCACTAGCCAATCTACTATAGTAAGGAACAGCAGAATCACTAGCCAACATGTCAATCTACTATAGTAAGGAACAGCAGAATCGCTAGCCAACATGTCAATCTACTATAGTAAGGAACAGCAGAATCACTAGCCAATCTACTATAGTAAGGAACAGCAGAATCACTAGCCAACATGTCAATCTACTATAGTAAGGAACAGCAGAATCACTAGCCAACATGTCAATCTACTATAGTAAGGAACAGCAGAATCGCTAGCCAATCTACTATAGTAAGGAACCGCAGAATCGCTAGCCAACATGTCAATCTACTATAGGAAGGAACCGCAGAATCGCTAGCCAATCTACTATAGTAAGGAACCGCAGAATCGCTAGCCAACATGTCAATCTACTATAGTAAGGAACAGCAGAATCGCTAGCCAATCTACTATAGTAAGGAACAGCAGAATCGCTAGCCAACATGTCAATCTACTATAGTAACGAACAGCAGAATCGCTAGCCAACATGTCAATCTACTATAGTAAGGAACAGCAGAATCGCTAGTCAACATGTCAATCTACTATAGTAAAGAACAGCAGAATCGCTAGTCAATATACTATAGTAAGGAACAGCAGAATCACTAGCCAACATGTCAATCTACTATAGTAAGGAACAGCAGAATCACTAGCCAACATGTCAATCTACTATAGTAAGGAACAGCAGAATCGCTAGCCAACATGTCAATCTACTATAGTAAGGAACAGCAGAATCACTAGCCAACATGTCAATCTACTATAGTAAGGAACAGCAGAATCGCTAGCCAACATGTCAATCTACTATAGTAAGGAACAGCAGAATCACTAGCCAATCTACTATAGTAAGGAACAGCAGAATCGCTAGCCAACATGTCAATCTACTATAGTAAGGAACAGCAGAATCGCTAGCCAATCTACTATAGTAAGGAACAGCAGAATCGCTAGCCGACATGTCAATCTACTATAGTAAGGAACAGCAGAATCACTAGTCAATCTGCTATAGTAAGGAACAGCAGAATCGCTAGTCAATCTACTATAGTAAGGAACAGCAGAATCACTAGCCAACATGTCAATCTACTATAGTAAGGAACAGCAGAATCACTAGTCAATCTGCTATAGTAAGGAACAGCAGAATCGCTAGTCAATCTACTATAGTAAGGAACAGCAGAATCACTAGCCAACATGTCAATCTACTATAGTAAGGAACAGCAGAATCACTAGCCAATCTACTATAGTAAGGAACCGCAGAATCGCTAGCCAACATGTCAATCTACTATAGTAAGGAACAGCAGAATCACTAGCCAATCTACTATAGTAAGGAACAGCAGAATCACTAGTCAATCTACTATAGTAAGGAACAGCAGAATCACTAGCCATTCTACTATAGTAAGGAACCGCAGAATCGCTAGCCAACATGTCAATCTACTATAGTAAGGAACAGCAGAATCACTAGCCAATCTACTATAGTAAGGAACAGCAGAATCACTAGTCAATCTACTATAGTAAGGAACAGCAGAATCACTAGCCAACATGTCAATCTACTATCCCACGATCCCACCATTGTTTTTTTTATCGGCTAAAAGCCGGCTATTACCGGCTGACGGAAACCCTGCGACGCCCACACACACACCCTGTGTAGCGTGGCGATGGGCGGTGGCTAACTGGGGTCACAATCCGGTGCCTTGCAGCATTCCTGTCTGTTAGTTAGGCTACCTATATAGCTGTGCCAGCACACACACACACACGAGCCTGGACAGAATTCCCAGGTTAGCCAGCATTCCCAACAACCTGTACTATTCCCTGGATTAGAGTGACTATCCCATTGAGGTGAAGCTGTGGTTACAGGTAAACTCACAGCTGAGAAGACTCAACTAGCGTACTCAAAACGTTAGTCTGGTGAGGAGTAGAGCACCAACGCGTGTTGGAATAAATAAAGTAGTCTGGTTAAATCATTTAACCTCCAGACGTGAGTCTCAATGTATCGTTGTCTGGAACCATTGGTGTGAAAGACACGCAATGACTGTCTGTTCTCTCTGAGGTGAGAGGGTCTCTCTCGCGTGGTGGGGGGCTGGTCTTGTCATCCCGTCAGGTTGGTGGGCTGGTCTTGTCGTCCCGTCAGGGTGGTGGGCTGGTCTTGTCATCCCGTCAGGGTGGTGGGCTGGTCTTGTCATCCCGTCAGGGTGGTGGGCTGGTCTTGTCGTCCCGTCAGGGTGGTGGGCTGGTCTTGTCGTCCCGTCGGGGTGCTGGTCTTGTCATCCCGTCAGGGTGGGGGGCTGGTCTTGTCATCCCGTCAGGGTGGGGGGCCGGTCTTGTCGTCCCGTCAGGGTGGTGGGCCGGTCTTGTCGTCCCGTCAGGGTGGTGGGCCGGTCTTGTCGTCCCGTCAGGGTGGTGGGCCGGTCTTGTCGTCCCGTCAGGGTGGTGGGCCGGTCTTGTCGTCCCGTCAGGGTGGTGGGCCGGTCTTGTCGTCCCGTCAGGGTGGTGGGCCGGTCTTGTCGTCCCGTCAGGGTGGTGGGCCGGTCTTGTCGTCCCGTCAGGGTGGTGGGCCGGTCTTGTCATCCCGTCAGGGTGGGGGGCCGGTCTTGTCGTCCCGTCAGGGTGGGGGGCCGGTCTTGTCGTCCCGTCAGGGTGGTGGGCCGGTCTTGTCGTCCCGTCAGGGTGGTGGGCCGGTCTTGTCGTCCCGTCAGGGTGGGGGGGCCGGTCTTGTCGTCCCGTCAGGGTGGTGGGCCGGTAGTGTCGTCCCGTCAGGGTGGTGGGCCGGTAGTGTCGTCCCGTCAGGGTGGTGGGCCGGTAGTGTCGTCCCGTCAGGGTGGTGGGCCGGTGAAACGGGGGTGAGGAATACGTTTGAAACGGGGGTGAGGAATACGTTTGAAACGGGGGTGAGGAATACGTTTGAAACGGGGGCGGGGAATACGTTTGAAACGGGGGCGGGGAATACGTTTGAAACGGGGGCGGGGAATACGTTTGAAACGGGGGCGGGGAATACGTTTGAAACGGGGGCGGGGAATACGTTTGAAACGGGGGCGGGGAATACGTTTGAAACGGGGGCGGGGAATACGTTTGAAACGGGGGCGGGGAATACGTTTGAAACGGGGGCGGGGAATACGTTTAAAACGGGGGTGAGGAATAGGCAAGTAAAAGAGGGCTTTGGTTCAGGCAAGGTCCAATAGGTCTTGTTTCAGTAGTACAGGTTGTCTCTCCCTCTCATGTTTCCCTCGTTATTCTGCTTTATATCGGTCCATTCCCCAACTTCCCGGGAGATGCTCCTCTCTAGACTGATGCAGCATCACCCCCTCCACCGGATCACGGAGAAAGGGCCTGCTAGGAGAGGACGAGGGTCTGGTTATCAAGCTTGCTCGCTCTCGCTTGGAAAACATAGTGACTGAGTGGACAAAACATTAAGAACACCTGCTCTTTCCATAACATACTGTAGACCAGGTGAATCCAGGTGAAAGCTATGGTCCCTTATTGATGTCACCTGTTAAACCCACTTCAGTGTAGATGAAGGTGGAGGAGACGGGGTTAAAGAAGAATTTTTAAGCTTTGAGACATGGATTGTGTATGTGTGCCATTTAGAGGGTGAATGGGCAAGATACAAATATTTAAGTGCCTTTGAACAGGGTATGGTAGTAGGTGCCAGGCTCACCGGTTTGTGTAAAGAACTGCATCGCTGCTGGGTTTTTCACGCTCAACAGTTTCCCGTGTGAACACAGAATGGTCCACCACCCAAAGGACATCCAGCCAACTTAGAGTCAACATGGGCCAGAATCCCTGTGTAATGCTTTCGACACCTTGTAGAGTCCATGCCCTGACAATTTTTAGGCTGTTTTGAGGGGGTGGGGGGGGGGTGTAAACTAATATTTGTTATCTGAAGGAAATATATTTTAATGTTGTTATGCGGTGTGTCTCTCCCCCCCCCCCCCCCCCCCCTCGTCTCCGCTGCGTCACCCCGCCGTTCTCTCGGCATTCCTCCCGTGCAGCCTGACTGCTGTGTCACCCGGTAGGTTTGGCAGTCCGTATTTGAGCTGCCTCGCCTCTCTCTCTCCTCTCTCTCTCTCTCTCTCTCTGCACTTTCTCTCTGTGCTTATATGGCTAGCTAGGTAACTAGCTGGGTCAATGCAGTTTAAATCTAACTCTGCTTCTAGTTGTATTAGTCGTATGTACGGGGATACGCGTGGTTATACATCGTCCAGTGGAAGTGGTTACTTGCGGGTTCCTTCTCCACAATGCAACAACAATAATAATTAGTAGTTAAATAAGCGTTGCATTGGGGAGAGAAAATAGGAACATGTCCGTAGCGACAGGCAACGTTACGGTTGTTTCTAACTGAGGGAGAAGTGGAAGGAGAGGGAGGAAGGAATTTTTGCCTTCGGACCAGAGGAATAACACCCATCTAAATCGAGCTGTGGACTTGAAGGAGATCAGAGGGCGTTATAACGCAGGAATAACATCACCATGGGTTTCTACGGCACGTTGAAGCTCATATTCTATAAAGTGAGTGGCTGGGGGGTCATTTTAAAAATAATTTTAAAAAACAAATGTTGATACGTTGGCATTTACGTATAGTTTACACTCTCCGGGCTAAAGACTGTGTGGTCATACCGTATAACTGTGTTATATAGCCGGGTGCTGGTCTGGTTGTGTAGCTATACTAGGACTTTTCTCTCTGTTGTGGAGAGATGGACCACTGCGGGAACAGAAATGGAGTGACAGTACGTGACGAGCCTGTTCGTTCGCTCCTTCTCTCTCCCTCAAAGTAGCATTGATCATAAACACACTCTGAAATGTAGGTAACCGAATATAGGCTAACTGAAGCTACATGTATATCCTTGGCCGTATTCCGACATATATTAGTCTGTTGTGCTCTGGGCTGCGGTGTGTGTGTAGTCTGCGGCGGTAGGAGGAAGGTGTTGGCTAGCCGAGTCGAATGAATGAATGTGTGGCCGGGGTTGGGAGAAACTGGTTGATAAGGAACAGACAGCTAGTGTAGGTCTGTGTGTTGACCTGACAGAGCCAATGTTTGTTCGCGGTTGATTAGGCAAAATCCATTTTGAAAGTGGTATTACGCACAAACATACACACCTGTGTGTGTGTGTGTCGCAGGAACGGGAGTTCCCGTTCGGCTTTTTTCGAGTGTGTGTGTGGTGTGCTGCTGTGACTTGATGCGCATCCTGCCCCCGAGGCAGCAGTGGTATGGTTTCACTTGGCTTGGGGGATAATATCTCTGTCCCCCCCCCCCCCCCCGCCCCAAACGTATCAGATGTGTGTATTTTTTTTTTTTATTGATTATTTTAATCCGTATACGTGTGTGAGCGATGACTGATATAGTCTATCGTTATTACCAAACCCGTTCGCTCCGAACCCGGAACAGCCCGTAGAGTTGTCTGTTGGCTATTACGGGTCGGTGAGCTCGCCACATTCTTGTCGTTTTCTGCGTGCTTGTCATTCAAGGCGGTTAAGGCGCGGTTGGTTAGAAACGGTATGGAGGAAAGGGAGTGGAATTATTATTTATTTTTTAATTTAAATTCATATCACGTTCTCCTTTAAAAAAAAAAAAAAACGCTATAAATACTCCAGTTTTGGCATTCACTAATCTAGAGATGTTTTTGTTTTGTTCGAGTGAGGTGATACTACTTCGTTTCCCTTTTGAAATCCATTCATAACCAACTCTTGATCAAAGTCAAATGTTTTGGATATTCCAACCGTTTAAACTCCCCTGTAAGAAGTATTGGTAGCTGGTGGCAGCAGACAGTGAGTTACAGCTGTGTGTTTATATGTTCCAGTCTTCTGTCACCCTCCACCGGCTCACAGAGACAGGGAGTAGCCCACCTTATACACTGTAAATACAACGTCAGAGCCTGGTAGGAAACACAACTCACGGGCTTGGATTGTGGTTGTTTTGGTTAGGGTGTGAAGCTTTATGTTGGAAGTATGCTACGTGTATGCTAGTTTGTGACTTTCTGTTTGTACTGTGGCTTAACTTTTCTCCCTCTCTCCATTCCTCCATCTCCCTCTCTCCATCCCCCCCCCCCCCCCCCCCATCTCTCTATCTATCAGATGAAGAGGAAGTTGGACCATGGACCAGACGTCCGGCCGTTCTCTTCAGGCAAGAAACACTGCAAAGGTTCCAACTACCTCAGGTAACACGCGCCGCCCTGCCTCGGGTAACACGCGCCGCCCTGCCTCGGGTAACACGCGCCGCCCTGCCTCGGGTAACACGCGCCGCCCTGCCTCGGGTAACACGCGCCGCCCTGCCTCGGGTAACACGCGCCGCCCTGCCTCGGGTAACACGCGCCGCCCTGCCTCGGGTAACACGCGCCGCCCTGCCTCGGGTAACACGCGCCGCACTGCCTCGGGTAACACGCGCCGCCCTGCCTCGGGTAACACGCGCCGCCCTGCCTCGGGTAACACGCGCCGCCCTGCCTCGGGTAACACGCGCCGCCCTGCCTCGGGTAACACGCGCCGCCCTGCCTCGGGTAACACGCGCCGCCCTGCCTCGGGTAACACGCGCCGCCCTGCCTCGGGTAACACGCGCCGCCCTGCCTCGGGTAACACGCGCCGCCCTGCCTCGGGTAACACGCGCCGCCCTGCCTCGGGTAACACGCGCCGCCCTGCCTCGGGTAACACGCGCCGCCCTGCCTCGGGTAACACGCGCCGCCCTGCCTCGGGTAACACGCGCCGCCCTGCCTCGGGTAACACGCGCCGCCCTGCCTCGGGTAACACGCGCCGCCCTGCCTCGGGTAACACGCGCCGCCCTGCCTCGGGTAACACGCGCCGCCCTGCCTCGGGTAACACGCGCCGCCCTGCCTCGGGTAACACGCGCCGCCCTGCCTCGGGTAACACGCGCCGCCCTGCCTCGGGTAACACGCTCTCCATATAATTCCGTCTCTCTAGTGTGAGTCATATCAACTAATTTCTTCAGGTACTATGGGTAGCAGAACGTCTGATTAAATTATGACAATGAAAGATATGGTGTTGAACATTTTTCTTGTAAGATAGAAACACTCTGGTTGTTACGAATGCTTTACCTTCCCCCTCTCTCTCTCCTCCGGTGATGTACTGGGCCATTCACACTACCCTCTGTAGAGCCTTATGGTCAGATGCCGAGCAGTTGCCATACCAGGTGGTGATGCAACCGGTCAGGATGCTCTCGATGGTGCAGCTGTAGAACCTTTTGAGGATCTGAGGACCCATGCCAAATCTTTTCAGTGTCCTGAGGGGGGAAAAGGTTTTGTCGTGCTCTCTTCACGACTGTCTTGGTGTGTTTGGACCATGATAGTTTGTTGGTGATGTGGACACCAGGGAACTTGAAACTCTCCACCCGTTCCACTACATCCCCGTCGATGTTAATGGGCGCCTGTTCGGCCCGCCTTTTCCTGTAGTCCACGATCAGATCCTTTATCTTGCTCACATTGAGGGAGAGGTTGTTGTCCTGGCACAACATAGCCTATAGGGTTTAAGTCAGAGAGCTGGCAGTCTCGTCGTTGTCGGCGTTCAGGCCTACCACTGTTGTTGTCAGCAAACTTAATGATGATATTAGAGTGGGTGAACAGAGAGTACAGGAGGGGACTAAGCACACACCCCTGAGGGGCCCCAGTGTTGAGGATCAGCGTGGCAGATGTGTTGTTGCCTACCCTTACCACCTGGCGGGCGGCGCATCAGGAAGTCCATGATTCAGTTGCAGAGGGAGGTGTTTAGTCCCAGGGTTCTTAGCTTAGTGATGAGCTTTGAGGGTACTATGGTATTCATAAACCATGTGACATGGAATCGGTACGTAAAAAAATCTCCTCCCAACTGGCCACTCCCTCCTTAAATTAAACTGGTGTACTTTTTTAATAATCACAATTTTCTTGAACCAATTTTGGTCTTTAATTCAGGGCAGACAGACAAGTTCCTTACTTTTTCCCCCTTCCACTTGCCTCTTCCATTTTTGCAGTAATTCTACAATTAGTTGGTTGTAATTTTGGGTAGAGCAGCGATTTCCATATATTTATGTTAGATGCATGTGACAACTCCTCCAGTCCTATTTATGATATCATTTACGAAGATTATACCCCAATTATTTTCATCACAAAAAATGGTTTATTATCAATTAGTATATTTGGCTCTATTTATAGTATATTTGAGTTTAACCATAATATTTGTTGTAATATTTTTTCTGTCTTTTCTGGTGGATTAAACTGTAATTGCAACCAAATTTCTATGGCTTGTTTTTAAAAAAATAGGGATATTTTGGAGATTTCAATGAAATTTAAGTGAATGGTTGTAATCTGAATAAAGGGGAAAAGGCCGTTCTTGAACACTGGGTGAGCTTTACTTATGTCCTGGAGAACCATTTCGGGTTTAATTATAGTTTTTTTTTATAACTCAAGCCTTTAGTGAGAAGTCCAATGCTTGAATATTTAATAACTTCTGCCCTCTGAATGCATGTTCGTTATATAAATAGGCCCATTTTAAATTTGTCTAGCTTGCCCTTCCAAGTGAAATTGAATATTTTTTGCTCATATAATTGACCATTTTATTATTAAACTACACAGTAATGTAAAATTTATATTTTTTTGTAACCAATAAGTAATATAGTACATTTATCATAATTTGGTTGTAATCCAGAGAGGTTAGAAAAAGTATCTAGATCCTCTGAGGCTGTGGAGGGATTCAGATTGTGGTTTTAAAAAAGAATGTAAAAGAATGTCATGAGGTAGCCTAGTGGTTAGAGCGTTGGACTAGTAACCAGCGGGTAGCCTAGTGGGTAGAGCGTTGGGCCAGTAACCAGCAGGTAGCCTAGTGGGTAGAGCGTTGGACTAGTAACCAGCAGGTAGCCTAGTGGTTAGAGCGTTGGACTAGTAACCAGCAGGTAGTCTAGTGGTTAGTGTTGGACTAGTAACCAGCAGGTAGTCTAGTGGTTAGAGCGTTGGACTAGTAACCAGCAGGTAGCCTAGTGGTTAGAGTATTGGACCAGTAACCAGCAGGTAGACTAGTGGTTAGAGCGTTGGACTAGTAACCAGCAGGTAGACTAGTGGTTAGAGCGTTGGACCAGTAACCAGCAGGTAGCCTAGTGGTTAGTGTTGGACTAGTAACCAGCAGGTATCCTAGTGGTTAGAGCGTTGGACTAGTAACCGAAAGGTTGCTTGATCGAATCCCAGAGCAGACGAGGTACAAATCTGTCGTTCTGCCCCCTGAACAAGGCTGTTCCAAGGCCGTCATTGAAAAAAAATTGTTCTCAACTGACTTGCCTAGTTAAATAAAGGCAAGTAAAAAGTAAAATTTTTTTTTTTTTAAAGTGAATCATCAGTTCACAATGACACCTTTTGTGTTTAAGCCCTGGATTTCTAGACCTTTGATATTAATATTGGATATGATTTTTAACAGCTAACATTTCGATGGCCATAATAAATATATATGCTGATAGTGGACAACCTTGTTTAACTCCTCTTGACAGTTTAATACTTTCTGAGAAGTAGCCATTATTTACTGTTTTACACCTAGGGTTACTATTGTTACCTAAACACAGTGGTGGAAAAAGTACCCAATTGTCATACTTGAGTAAAAGTAAAGATTCCTTAATAGAAAATGACTCAAGTTAAAGTATTTGGTTTTAAATATACTTCATTATCGAAGTAAATGTTATAACTAAATTATACTGAAGTATCAAAATTAAATGTATAATTAATTTCTAATTCCTTATATTAAGCAAACCAGACAGCACCATTTTATATATATATATTTTTTAATTTACAGATAGCCAGGGTCACACTCTAACACTCAAACATCATTTACAAAGGAATCATTTGTGTTTAGTGAGTCCGCCAGATCAGAGGCAGTAGGGATGACCAGGGATGTTCTGTTGATCCAGTGTTTAAATTGAACCATGTTCCTGTCAAAATGTAATGAGTACTTTTGGGTGTCAGGGAAAATGTAGTAAGGTATAAGTTGTCAAAAAATATAAATAGTAAAGTACACATCCCCCCCCCCCCCAAAAAAAACGACTTAAGTAGTACTTTAAAGTATTTTTACTCAAGTACTTAACACCCCTGCCTATACATAACTTTAACCCATTTATATGAGATTCTCCTATATGTAAATTCTAGTCGTACTTGATCAAAATCCTTTTCAAAGTCGTCTATGAAAACCAGGCCTGATTTCCCAGATTCTTCAGTGTTCTATTGTTTCCAGTACTTGTCTTATATTATCTCAAATGTATCGTCCATGTAAAAAACCTGTCTGATTAGGATAAATCATATCTGGCAATACCTTTTTAATTCTAATTCTCAACCTCTCTTTCTCATGTTCTCTCTCTCTCTCTCCAGTCCCGTTCCATTCCAGACCACGCCCACTACCTTTGGGGACCTGCGAGCAGCCAATGGGCATTCAGCTCAGCGGAGACGTGTCACCTCAGGCCCGCCCCCCTCCGGCCTACAGGACTGGCTACACACCTTCCAGGTGAGAGACACCCGGCCCTGTCTCATAAACTGAGAAGTATTGCTTTACATTTCCTGTCTCTGACTCTGCTGCGGCGTCTCCCCAACAACCACTAACAACAGCCATTAAGCCCTGGGAACCTGGAGGGCTTTACAAACAGAGGGAGAGAGAAGGGCTTTCTGGGATGGAGTGATGCGATTAGAGGAGAACCAACCTCAGCTAATTAAATAATTAAACACCTCTCCTCCCTCCAGCACCACCTCCATTCATTCATTTTCCTCCTGCAAGGAGGCAGGATCAAATATCTGGTGAACAGCTCTATGGTTCTGGACCCTCTGGTTCTGTAGTATTAATGAATGGTGAACAGTTCCAGGGTTCTGGACCCTCTGTGGTTCTGTAGTATTAATGAATGGTGTACAGCTCTATGGTTCTGGACCTTCTGTGGTTCTGTAGTATTAATGAATGGTGAACAGTTCCAGGGTTCTGGACCCTCTGTGGTTCTGTAGTATTAATGAATGGTGTACAGCTCTATGGTTCTGGACCTTCTGTGGTTCTGTAGTATTAATGAATGGTGAACAGTTCCAGGGTTCTGGACCCTCTGTGGTTCTGTAGTATTAATGAATGGTGAACAGTTCCAGGGTTCTGGACCCTCTGTGGTTCTGTAGTATTAATGAATGGTGAACAGTTCCAGGGTTCTGGACCCTCTGTGGTTCTGTAGTATTAATGAATGGTGAACATCTCTATGGTTCTGGACCCTCTGGTTCTGTAGTATTAATGAATGGTGAACAGCTCTAGGGTTCTGGACCCTCTGGTTCTGTAGTATTAATGAATGGTGAACATCTCTATGGTTCTGGACCCTCTGTGGTTCTGTAGTATTAATGAATGGTGTACAGCTCTGTGGTTCTGGAGTATTAATGAATGGTGAACAGCTCCAGGGTTCTGGACCCTCTGGTTCTGTAGTATTAATGAATGGTGAACAGCTCCAGGGTTCTGGACCCTCTGTGGTTCTGGACCCTCTTGTTCTGTAGTATTAATGAATAGTGAACAGCTCCAGGGTTCTGGACCCTCTGTGGTTCTGTAGTATTAATGAATGGTGAACAGCTCTAGGGTTCTGGAGTATTAATGAATGGTGAACAGCTCTGTGGTTCTGGACCCTCTGTGGTTCTGTAGTATTAATGAATGTTGAACAGCTCTATGGTTCTGGACCCTCTGTGGTTCTGTAGTATTAATGAATGGTGAACAGCTCTAGGGTTCTGGACCCTCTGGTTCTGGACCCTCTTGTTCTGTAGTATTAATGAATGGTGAACAGCTCTGTGGTTCTGGACCCTCTGTGGTTCTGTAGTATTAATGAATGGTGAACAGCTCTGTGGTTCTGGACCCTCTGTGGTTCTGTAGTATTAATGAATGGTGAACAGCTCTGTGGTTCTGGACCCTCTGTGGTTCTGTAGTATTAATGAATGGTGAACAGCTCTGTGGTTCTGGACCCTCTGTGGTTCTGTAGTATTAATGAATGGTGAACAGCTCTGTGGTTCTGGACCCTCTGTGGTTCTGTAGTATTAATGAATGGTGAACAGCTCTGTGGTTCTGGACCCTCTGTGGTTCTGTAGTATTAATGAATGGTGAACAGCTCTGTGGTTCTGGACCCTCTGTGGTTCTGTAGTATTAATGAATGGTGAACAGCTCTGTGGTTCTGGACACTCTGTGGTTCTGTAGTATTAATGAATGGTGAACAGCTCTGTGGTTCTGGACACTCTGTGGTTCTGTAGTATTAATGAATGGTGAACAGCTCTGTGGTTCTGGACCCTCTGTGGTTCTGTAGTATTAATGAATGGTGGACAGCTCTGTGGTTCTGTAGTATTAATGAATGGTGGACAGCTCTAGGGTTCTGGACCCTCTATGGTTCTCTAGTATTAATGAATGGTGAACAGCTCTAGGGTTCTGGACCCTCTGCGGTTCTGTAGTATTAATGAATGGTGAACAGCTCTAGGGTTCTGGACCCTCTATGGTTCTGGACCCTCTGTGGTTCTGTAGTATTAATGAATGGTGAACAGCTCTGTGGTTCTGGACACTCTGTGGTTCTGTAGTATTAATGAATGGTGTACAGCTCTAGGGTTCTGGACACTCTGTGGTTCTGTAGTATTAATGAATGGTGTACAGCTCTAGGGTTCTGGACCCTCTGTGGTTCTGGACCCTCTGTGGTTCTGGACCCTCTGGTTCTGTAGTATTAATGAATGGTGAACACAGGAAGGAATGTTTATCTTTCTGATTCCCAGTGTTCCATCTTCCACACGTAACCAAAATAAGTGTTAAACAAATCAAATTAGATATATTTGAGATTCTTCAAAGTAGCCACCTTTTTAACCTTGCTGACAGTTCTGATCAAATATGTATTCCTGCCCCTCCCCCTTCCTGTAGGCGTGGAGTGGTCCTGAGCGTCTATTGGCTCTGGATGACTTGATTGACAGCTGTGAGTCCAATCAGGTGAAGCACATGATGCAGGTTATCGAGCCTCAGTTCCAACGAGACTTTATCTCCCTGCTGCCCAAAGAGGTGAGAGGACACACACACACACACACACACACACACACACACACACACACACACACACACACACACACACACACACACGCTCACGGGACGGACACACACGCTCACGGGATGGATATACACACACACACACACACACACACACACACACACACACACACACACACACAGGAAGGACACACACAGGAAGGAAGGACACACACAGGAAGGACACACGCTCACGGGACGGATATGCACACACACACACACACACAGGAAGGACACACACTCACGGGACGGATATGCTCACACACACACACACAGGAAGGACACACACTCACGGGACGGATATGCTCACACACACACACACAGGAAGGACACACACGCTCACAGGGTGGATATGCTCTCACACACACACACACACACACACACACACACACACACACACACACACACACACACACACACACATCTGCCACTTGAGCCCAGTTCAAATCCATGATGTCAAGCACCACTGTTCATATATGTGATTATGAGTTCAGTTGTGATCCGGTCAGTGATATGAATGTGTCTCCCTCCTGTCAGTGATATGAATGTGTCTCTCCTGTCAGTGATATGAATGTGTCTCTCCTGTCAGTGATATGAATGTGTCTCTCCTGTAGTTGTCCTGATGTTGATATGAATGTCTCCCTCCTGTAGTTGTCCCTGTATGTCCTGATGTTGATATGAATGTGTCTCTCTCCTGTAGTTGTCCCTGTATGTCCTGATGTTGATATGAATGTGTCTCTCTCCTGTAGTTGTCCCTGTATGTCCTGATGTTGATATGAATGTGTCTCTCTCCTGTAGTTGTCCCTGTATGTCCTGATGTTGATATGAATGTGTCTCTCTCCTGTAGTTGTCCCTGTATGTCCTGATGTTGATATGAATGTCTCCCTCCTGTAGTTGTCTCTGTATGTCCTGATGTTGATATGAATGTCTCTCTCCTGTAGTTGTCCCTGTATGTCCTGATGTTGATATGAATATGTCTCTCTCCTGTAGTTGTCCCTGTATGTCCTGATGTTGATATGAATGTGTCTCTCTCCTGTAGTTGTCCCTGTATGTCCTGATGTTGATATGAATGTGTCTCTCTCCTGTAGTTGTCCCTGTATGTCCTGATGTTGATATGAATGTGTCTCTCTCCTGTAGTTGTCCCTGTATGTCCTGATGTTGATATGAATGTGTCTCTCTCCTGTAGTTGTCCCTGTATGTCCTGATGTTGATATGAATATGTCTCTCTCCTGTAGTTGTCCCTGTATGTCCTGATGTTGATATGAATGTGTCTCTCTCCTGTAGTTGTCCCTGTATGTCCTGATGTTGATATGAATGTCTCTCTCCTGTAGTTGTCCCTGTATGTCCTGATGTTGATATGAATGTGTCTCTCTCCTGTAGTTGTCCCTGTATGTCCTGATGTTGATATGAATGTGTCTCTCTCCTGTAGTTGTCCCTGTATGTCCTGATGTTGATATGAATGTGTCTCTCTCCTGTAGTTGTCCCTGTATGTCCTGATGTTGATATGAATGTGTCTCTCCTGTAGTTGTCCCTGTATGTCCTGATGTTGATATGAATGTGTCTCTCTCCTGTAGTTGTCCCTGTATGTCCTGATGTTGATATGAATGTGTCTCTCCTGTAGTTGTCCCTGTATGTCCTGATGTTGATATGAATGTGTCTCTCCTGTAGTTGTCCCTGTATGTCCTGATGTTGATATGAATGTGTCTCTCTCCTGTAGTTGTCCCTGTATGTCCTGATGTTGATATGAATGTGTCTCTCCTGTAGTTGTCCCTGTATGTCCTGATGTTGATATGAATGTGTCTCTCCTGTAGTTGTCCCTGTATGTCCTGATGTTCCTGGAGCCCAGAGATCTGATGCTAGCTGCTCAGACCTGTTCCTATTGGAGGATACTGGCTGAGGATAACCTGCTGTGGAGGGAGAAGTGTCGGGAGGAGGGTATGTCTTTACACACACACACACACACACACCCTCGCGTAAAGACACACTGGCGTTTATATTAAACTACCTTAGCAAAAGCCATAACTCTTCTTTTAATATAGGGACACACACACACGCGCGCGCATGCACACACACACGCACACCCTGACCACTCCTCCACTCTGCAGTGTTGCAACAGCCTATCACTGCGTCCGTCTGTGAGTAGCACTGGGCTCTCTGCCAGTCAGCTACGATTCACCACTAACATAACAGCCATACCAATGGAATGGCAGCTAGCATTAGCATTACAGCCATACCAATGGAATGGCAGCTAGCATTAGCATTACAGCCATACCAATGGAATGGCAGCTAGCATTAGCATTACAGCCATACCAATGGAATGGCAACTAGCGTTAGCATTAGCATTACAGCCATACCAATTGAACGGCAGCTAGCATTAGCATTAGCATTACAGCCATACCAATGGAATGGCAGCTAGCATTAGCATTACAGCCATACCAATGGAATGGCAGCTAGCATTAGCATTACAGCCATACCAATGGAATGGCAGCTAGCATTAGCATTACAACCATACCAGTGGAATGGCAGCTAGCGGTAGCATTACAGCCATACCAGTGGAATGGCAACTAGCGGTAGCATTACAGCCATACCAGTGGAATGGCAGCTAGCGGTAGCATTACAGCCATACCTATGAAATGGCAGCTAGCGGTAGCATTACACACACATACTGTATACAAAAGTATGTGGACACCCCTTCAAATGAGTGAATTTGTCTATTTCAGCCACACCCGTTGCTGACAGGTGTATAGAATCAAGCATACAGACATGCAATCTCCATAGACAAACACTGGCAGTAGAATGGCCTTACTGAAGGGCCCAGTGACTTTCAACATGGCACCGTCATAGGATGAAACCTTTCCAACAAGTCAGTCAAATGAATGCCCTGCTAGAGCTTCCCAGGTCAGATAGGTGGAGACATCTGGGAGAAACAACGGCTCAGCCGCGAAGTGGTAGGCCACACAAGCTCACAGAACGGGACCGCCGAGTGTTGGAGCGCGTAAAAATCGTCTGTCCTCGTTTCCAAGACTCACCACAGAGTTCCAAACTGCCTCTGGATGCAACGTCAGCAGAATAACTGTTTGTCTGGAGCTTCATGAAATGGGTTTCCATGGCTGAGCAGCCGCACACAAACCTAATATCACCATGCTCAATGCCTAGCGTCGGGTGGAGGGGTGTAAAGCTGGCCGCCATTGGACTCTGGAGCAGTGGAAACGTGTTCTCTGGAGTGATGGATGGACAAATCTGGGTTTGGTGGATGCCAGGAGAACGCTACCTGCCCCAATGCATAGTGCCAACTGTAAAGTTTGGTGGAGGAAGAATAATGGTCGGGGGCTGTTTTTCATGGTTCGGGCCCCTTAGTTCCAGTGAAGGGAAATCTTTACGCTACAGCATACAATGATATTCTATAAGATTCTGTGCTTCCAACTTTGTGGCAACAGTTTGGGGAAGTTCCTTTACTCTTTTAGCCCCAGTGTACAAAGCGAGGTCCATACAGAAATAGTTTAGCAAGATCGGTGTGGAAGAACTTGACTGGCCTGCACAGAGCCCTGACCTCAACCTTACTGGGATTAATTGGGACGGCGACTGCGAGCCAGGCCTAATCGCCCAACCTTGTTAATGCTCTTGTGGCTGAATGGGGAAAAAAGTCCCCTCAGAAATGTTCCAACATCTAGTGGAAAGCCTTCCCAGAAGAGTGGAGGCTGTTTTAGCAGCAAAGGAGGGGGACCAACTCCATATTAATGCCCATGATTTTGGAATGAGATGCTTGACGAGCAGGTGTCCACATACTTTTGGTTATGTGCTATACAAACGAGAGAGCAGCTAGCATTATATTTCCTCCATACCAATGAGCTATAGGGGCTAGCGTTAGCATTATATTACCTCCATACCAATGAGCTATAGGGGCTAGCGTTAGCATTATATTACCTCCATACCAATGAGCTATAGGGGCTAGCGTTAGCATTATATTACCTCCATAACAATGAGCTATAGGGGCTAGCGTTAGCATTATATTACCTCCATACCAATGAGCTATAGGGGCTAGCGTTGGCAAAGATGCTTGATGTTAGCCTATCAGTTCGTCATCCCCCCCCCCCCCCCCCCCCCCCCCTCTGTATCGCTCTGAGGTTGTGATAATGCTATTGCTAAAGCCTCATATTTATGACTTAATGTCTGTGTAGGTATCACGGTTCTATGTCATGTAGCCTAGCGGTTAAGAGCCTTGGGGTCAGTAACTATAAGGTCGCTGGTTCAAATCCCCGAGCCGTCTCGCTGAAACATCCGTAAGTCGCGCTGGATAAGAGCGTCTGATAGATGAGTATATTGTAATAGTTATTTAAACCCTGTGTTCCCAGGTATAGAAGAATCCCTGGTTGTTAAAAGGAGGAAGACTCTAAAACCTGGATTTCTCCACTCGCCCTGGAAGAGTGGTTACGTACAACAACACCGGATAGAGAGTAACTGGAGGACTGGGGATATCACCTCACCTAAGGTATTATATAGAGAGGACTGGGGGGGATATCACCTCACCTAAGGTATTATATAGAGAGGACTGGGGGGGATATCACCTCACCTAAGGTATTATATAGAGAGGACTGGGGGGATATCACCTCACCTAAGGTATTATATAGAGAGGACTGGGGGGGATATCACCTCACCTAAGGTATTATATAGAGAGGACTGGGGATATCACCTCACCTAAGGTATTATATAGAGAGGACTGGGGATATCACCTCACCTAAGGTATTATATAGAGAGGACTGGAGATATCACTTCACCTAAGGTATTATATAGAGAGGACTGGGGGGGATATCACCTCACCTAAGGTATTATATAGAGAGGACTGGGGATATCACCTCACCTAAGGTATTATATAGAGAGGAATGGAGATATCACCTCACCTAAGGTATTATATAGAGAGGACTGGGGATATCACCTCACCTAAGGTATTATATAGAGAGGACTGGAGATATCACTTCACCTAAGGTATTATATAGAGAGGACTGGAGATATCACTTCACCTAAGGTATTATATAGAGAGGACTGGGGGGGATATCACCTCACCTAAGGTATTATATAGAGAGGACTGGGGGGGATATCACCTCACCTAAGGTATTATATAGAGAGGACTGGGGATATCACCTCACCTAAGGTATTATATAGAGAGGACTGGGCATATCACCTCACCTAAGGTATTATATAGAGAGGACTGGGGGGGATATCACCTCACCTAAGGTATTATATAGAGAGGACTGGGGGGGATATCACCTCACCTAAGGTATTATATAGAGAGGACTGGAGATATCACCTCACCTAAGGTATTATATAGAGAGGACTGGGGATATCACCTCACCTAAGGTATTATATAGAGAGGACTGGGGGGGATATCACCTCACCTAAGGTATTATATAGAGAGGACTGGGGGGGATATCACCTCACCTAAGGTATTATATAGAGAGGACTGGGGACCTCACCTAAGGTATTATATAGAGAGGACTGGAGATATCACCTCAACTAAGGTATTATATAGAGAGGACTGGGGATATCACTTCACCTAAGGTATTATATAGAGAGGACTGGGGGGGATATCACCTCACCTAAGGTATTATATAGAGAGGACTGGGGATATCACTTCACCTAAGGTATTATATAGAGAGGACTGGAGATATCACTTCACCTAAGGTATTATATAGAGAGGACTGGGGATATCACCTCACCTAAGGTATTATATAGAGAGGACTGGGGATATCACTTCACCTAAGGTATTATATAGAGAGGACTGGAGATATCACCTCACCTAAGGTATTATATAGAGAGGACTGGGGATATCACCTCACCTAAGGTATTATATAGAGAGGACTGGAGATATCACCTCACCTAAGGTATTATATAGAGAGGAATGGAGATATCACCTCACCTAAGGTATTATATAGAGAGGACTGGGGATATCACTTCACCTAAGGTATTATATAGAGAGGACTGGGGATATCACTTCACCTAAGGTATTATATAGAGAGGACTGGGGATATCACCTCACCTAAGGTATTATATAGAGAGGACTGGGGATATCACCTCACCTAAGGTATTATATAGAGAGGACTGGGGATATCACCTCACCTAAGGTATTATATAGAGAGGACTGGGGGGGATATCACCTCACCTAAGGTATTATATAGAGAGGACTGGGGATATCACCTCACCTAAGGTATTATATAGAGAGGACTGGGGGGGATATCACCTCACCTAAGGTATTATATAGAGAGGACTGGGGATATCACCTCACCTAAGGTATTATATAGAGAGGACTGGAGATATCACTTCACCTAAGGTATTATATAGAGAGGACTGGAGATATCACCTCACCTAAGGTATTATATAGAGAGGACTGGGGATATCACCTCACCTAAGGTATTATATAGAGAGGACTGGAGATATCACCTCACCTAAGGTATTATATAGAGAGGACTGGGGATATCACCTCAGGTATTATATAGAGAGGACTGGGGATATCACCTCACCTAAGGTATTATATAGAGAGGACTGGGGATATCACCTCACCTAAGGTATTATATAGAGAGGACTGGGGATTTCACCTCACCTAAGGTATTATATAGAGAGGACTGGGGATATCACCTCACCTAAGGTATTATATAGAGAGGACTGGGGATATCACCTCACCTAAGGTATTATATAGAGAGGACTGGAGATATCACCTCACCTAAGGTATTATATAGAGAGGACTGGGGATATCACCTCACCTAAGGTATTATATAGAGAGGACTGGGGACCTCACCTAAGGTATTATATAGAGAGGACTGGGGATATCACCTCACCTAAGGTATTATATAGAGAGGACCGGGGATATCACCTCACCTAAGGTATTATATAGAGAGGAATGGAGATATCACCTCACCTAAGGTATTATATAGAGAGGACTGGGGATATCACCTCACCTAAGGTATTATATAACACTCACTCTGGGTATGTCTCTGTGCCATTGAGGTAATACAGGTGTGTGTGTGTTGATGGGTCAGGTAGAGGTATACAGGTGTGTGTTGATGAGTCAGGTAGAGGTATACAGGTGTGTGTGTGTTGATGGGTCAGGTAGAGGTATACAGGTGTGTGTTGATGGGTCAGGTAGAGGTAATACAGGTGTGTGTGTGTTGATGGGTCAGGTAGAGGTAATACAGGTGTGTGTGTGTTGATGGGTCAGGTAGAGGTAATACAGGTGTGTGTGTGTTGATGGGTCAGGTAGAGGTATACAGGTGTGTGTTGATGGGTCAGGTAGAGGTAATACAGGTGTGTGTGTGTGTTGATGGGTCAGGTAGAGGTAATACAGGTGTGTGTTGATGGGTCAGGTAGAGGTAATACAGGTGTGTGTGTGTGTTGATGGGTCAGGTAGAGGTATACAGGTGTGTGTGTGTTGATGGGTCAGGTAGAGGCATACAGGTGTGTGTTGATGGGTCAGGTAGAGGTAATACAGGTGTGTGTTGATGGGTCAGGTAGAGGTAATACAGGTGTGTGTTCATTAGGCCGATTCTGCCGCTAAACGTTTCTAAAAACGGAATGAAACGAAACGAAGAGGGACCTACCTCTCTATTTCTCCAATACAGAAACTTATCCTCGTTTTGGTTCTTAAACGGTTTCCGTGAACACA
The DNA here is from genome assembly GCF_029448725.1 of Salvelinus fontinalis. Classification (NCBI taxonomy): domain Eukaryota; kingdom Metazoa; phylum Chordata; class Actinopteri; order Salmoniformes; family Salmonidae; genus Salvelinus; species Salvelinus fontinalis. The sequence continues at coordinate 29,003,795 of NC_074700.1, read as the reverse complement.
CCCCCAGTTGTAGCTTGGATTAAAGGCGTGTTGTATATTCTCTCTGGATTCATCTTTAACATTCCTATAACTCTCTCATACTGTCTCTGTCTGCCCCCTTCCCCCGCTAGTTAACCCCCCCCCAGGTAACTCTCTCACACTGTCTCTGTCTGCCCCCCCCAGGTCCTGAAGGGTCATGATGATCATGTGATCACATGTCTGCAGTTCTGTGGTGACCTCATCGTCAGTGGATCTGATGACAACACTCTGAAAGTCTGGTCTGCCCTGACCAGCAAGGTAAGGCTGATATATACCCTGTTTCAGAGAAAGGGAAGGACATGAAATGTGTGGTGTATTGACCAGGGAGAGAGGGATGTCAACTTATGTGGACACTAGATGTCCTTTACCTCAGCCCCCCCCCCCCCCCAGCTGGGAAAAGCAATTTGTGTTTTATGTGCATTATTCTTGAATAACTTTTTTGGTTTTTGAGTAGCTAATCTCAAACCTTTTACTCAGGAGGATTGGTTCAACAGGATTAAAGATGTTTTACTCAGGAGGATTGGTTCATTAGGTTCAACAGGATAAACTATGTTTTACTCGGGAGGATTGGTTCATTAGGTCCAACAGGATCAAAGATGTTTTACTCAGGAGGATTGGTTCATTAGGTTCAACAGGATTAAAGATGTTTTACTCAGGAGGATTGGTTCATTAGGTTCAACAGGATTAAATATGTTTTACTCAGGAGGATTGGTTCATTAGGTTCAACAGGATTAAATATGTTTTACTCAGGAGGATTGGTTCAACAGGATTAAAGATGTTTTACTCAGGAGGATTGGTTCATTAGGTCCAACAGGATTAAAGATGTTTTACTCAGGAGGATTGGTTCATTAGGTCCAACAGGATCAAAGATGTTTTACTCAGGAGGATTGGTTCATTAGGGTCAACAGGATTAAACAAACATTGAGTAAGGAGCTCAAAACTTGACTTCTTAAACTTGGAATCCTTCTGGAAAAAACTCTGACATGGAGGACGGCGAGGCAGGAGGAAATACATGAATGAGCCAAAAGTCCACACGTCTCCCTCTCTTCCCACCCTGCTTGACTGTCCCTACAAGCTGGCTGTCCCTACAAGGTGACTGTCCCTACAAGGTGACTGTCCCTACAAGGTGACTGTCCCGAGCCCACCTGAGGAGATGGTGGATTTGTCTAAGAAACACCTCAAACAGCCTTGTACCCTGAACACGCCAAGTATTCTTCCTATGGTTCACAGCATGAAGACTCATGGCTGCAGTTTAGAGCATCTGTGGAGAATTACTGGCCTGTAAAGAGGGGGGCCCCCCTGGCCTGTAAAGAGGGGGGCCCCCCTGGCCTGTAAAGAGGGGGGCCCCCCTGGCCTGTAAAGAGGGGGGCCCCCCTGGCCTGTAAAGAGGGGGGCCCCCCTGGCCTGTAAAGAGTGCAAGGCTTGTTATTTGACTAAAACCTTTTACTGATGGACAACAGGAAATCCTAGGACCTTGTTCTCCGCCGTCAGTCGTCGCCGCCTCCTCCACCCTACAGACTCAGGCCCTCCAGTAGCAGCAGCTCTAGAGCGGTGTGTCACTCAGGCCCTCCAGTAGCAGCAGCTCTAGAGCGGTGTGTCACTCAGGCCCTCCAGTAGCAGCAGCTCTAGAGCGGTGGGTCACTCAGGCCCTCCAGTAGCAGCAGCAGCTCTAGAGCGGTGTGTGTCACTCAGGCCCTCCAGTAGCAGCAGCTCTAGAGCGGTGTGTGTCACTCAGGCCCTCCAGTAGCAGCAGCTCTAGAGCGGTGTGTCACTCAGGCCCTCCAGTAGCTAGAGCGGTGTGACACTCAGGCCCTCCAGTAGCAGCAGCTCTAGAGCGGTGTGACACTCAGGCCGTCCAGTAGCAGCAGCTCTAGAGCGGTGTGTCACTCAGGCCCTCCAGTAGCAGCAGCTCTAGAGCGGTGTGACACTCAGGCCGTCCAGTAGCAGCAGCTCTAGAGCGGTGTGTCACTCAGGCCCTCCAGTAGCAGCAGCTCTAGAGCGGTGTGTGACACTCAGGCCCTCCAGTAGCAGCAGCTCTAGAGCGGTGTGTCACTCAGGCCCTCCAGTAACAGCAGCTCTAGAGCGGTGTGTCTCTCAGGCCCTCCAGTAGCAGCAGCTCTAGAGCGGTGTGACACTCAGGCCCTCCAGTAGCAGCAGCTCTAGAGCGGTGTGACACTCAGGCCGTCCAGTAGCAGCAGCTCTAGAGCGGTGTGTCACTCAGGCCCTCCAGTAGCAGCAGCTCTAGAGCGGTGTGACACTCAGGCCGTCCAGTAGCAGCAGCTCTAGAGCGGTGTGTCACTCAGGCCCTCCAGTAGCAGCAGCTCTAGAGCGGTGTGTGACACTCAGGCCCTCCAGTAGCAGCAGCTCTAGAGCGGTGTGTGACACTCAGGCCCTCCAGTAGCAGCAGCTCTAGAGCGGTGTGTCACTCAGGCCCTCCAGTAGCAGCAGCTCTAGAGCGGTGTGTCACTCAGGCCCTCCAGTAGCAGCAGCTCTAGAGCGGTGTGACACTCAGGCCCTCCAGTAGCAGCAGCTCTAGAGCGGTGTGTGACACTCAGGCCCTCCAGTAGCAGCAGCTCTAGAGCGGTGTGTCACTCAGGCCCTCCAGTAACAGCAGCTCTAGAGCGGTGTGTCTCTCAGGCCCTCCAGTAGCAGCAGCTCTAGAGCGGTGTGACACTCAGGCCCTCCAGTAGCAGCAGCTCTAGAGCGGTGTGACACTCAGGCCGTCCAGTAGCAGCAGCTCTAGAGCGGTGTGTCACTCAGGCCCTCCAGTAGCAGCAGCTCTAGAGCGGTGTGTGTCACTCAGGCCCTCCAGTAACAGCAGCTCTAGAGCGGTGTGTGTCACTCAGGCCCTCCAGTAGCAGCAGCTCTAGAGCGGTGTGTGTCACTCAGGCCCTCCAGTAGCAGCAGCTCTAGAGCGGTGTGTGTCACTCAGGCCCTCCAGTAACAGCAGCTCTAGAGCGGTGTGACACTCAGGCCCTCCAGTAGCAGCAGCTCTAGAGCGGTGTGTGTCACTCAGGCCCTCCAGTAGCAGCAGCTCTAGAGCGGTGTGTCACTCAGGCCCTCCAGTAGCAGCAGCAGCTCTAGAGCGGTGTGTCACTCAGGCCCTCCAGTAGCAGCAGCTCTAGAGCGGTGTGTGTCACTCAGGCCCTCCAGTAGCAGCAGCTCTAGAGCGGTGTGTCACTCAGGCCCTCCAGTAGCAGCAGCTCTAGAGCGGTGTGTGTCACTCAGGCCCTCCAGTAACAGCAGCTCTAGAGCGGTGTGTGTCACTCAGGCCCTCCAGTAGCAGCAGCTCTAGAGCGGTGTGTCACTCAGGCCCTCCAGTAGCAGCAGCTCTAGAGCGGTGTGACACTCAGGCCGTCCAGTAGCAGCAGCTCTAGAGCGGTGTGTCACTCAGGCCCTCCAGTAGCAGCAGCTCTAGAGCGGTGTGTGTCACTCAGGCCCTCCAGTAACAGCAGCTCTAGAGCGGTGTGTGTCACTCAGGCCCTCCAGTAGCAGCAGCTCTAGAGCGGTGGGTCACTCAGGCCCTCCAGTAGCAGCAGCTCTAGAGCGGTGTGTGTCACTCAGGCCCTCCAGTAACAGCAGCTCTAGAGCGGTGTGACACTCAGGCCCTCCAGTAGCAGCAGCTCTAGAGCGGTGTGTGTCACTCAGGCCCTCCAGTAACAGCAGCTCTAGAGCGGTGTGTCACTCAGGCCCTCCAGTAGCAGCAGCTCTAGAGCGGTGGGTCACTCAGGCCCTCCAGTAGCAGCAGCTCTAGAGCGGTGGGTCACTCAGGCCCTCCAGTAGCAGCAGCTCTAGAGCGGTGTGTGTCACTCAGGCCCTCCAGTAACAGCAGCTCTAGAGCGGTGTGACACTCAGGCCCTCCAGTAGCAGCAGCTCTAGAGCGGTGTGTGTCACTCAGGCCCTCCAGTAGCAGCAGCTCTAGAGCGGTGTGTGTCACTCAGGCCCTCCAGTAACAGCAGCTCTAGAGCGGTGTGACACTCAGGCCCTCCAGTAGCAGCAGCTCTAGAGCGGTGTGTGTCACTCAGGCCCTCCAGTAGCAGCAGCTCTAGAGCGGTGTGTCACTCAGGCCCTCCAGTAGCAGCAGCAGCTCTAGAGCGGTGTGTCACTCAGGCCCTCCAGTAGCAGCAGCTCTAGAGCGGTGTGTGTCACTCAGGCCCTCCAGTAGCAGCAGCTCTAGAGCGGTGTGTCACTCAGGCCCTCCAGTAGCAGCAGCTCTAGAGCGGTGTGTGTCACTCAGGCCCTCCAGTAACAGCAGCTCTAGAGCGGTGTGTGTCACTCAGGCCCTCCAGTAGCAGCAGCTCTAGAGCGGTGTGTCACTCAGGCCCTCCAGTAGCAGCAGCTCTAGAGCGGTGTGACACTCAGGCCGTCCAGTAGCAGCAGCTCTAGAGCGGTGTGTCACTCAGGCCCTCCAGTAGCAGCAGCTCTAGAGCGGTGTGTGTCACTCAGGCCCTCCAGTAACAGCAGCTCTAGAGCGGTGTGTGTCACTCAGGCCCTCCAGTAGCAGCAGCTCTAGAGCGGTGGGTCACTCAGGCCCTCCAGTAGCAGCAGCTCTAGAGCGGTGTGTGTCACTCAGGCCCTCCAGTAACAGCAGCTCTAGAGCGGTGTGACACTCAGGCCCTCCAGTAGCAGCAGCTCTAGAGCGGTGTGTGTCACTCAGGCCCTCCAGTAACAGCAGCTCTAGAGCGGTGTGTCACTCAGGCCCTCCAGTAGCAGCAGCTCTAGAGCGGTGGGTCACTCAGGCCCTCCAGTAGCAGCAGCTCTAGAGCGGTGGGTCACTCAGGCCCTCCAGTAGCAGCAGCTCTAGAGCGGTGTGTGTCACTCAGGCCCTCCAGTAGCAGCAGCTCTAGAGCGGTGTGTCACTCAGGCCCTCCAGTAGCAGCAGCTCTAGAGCGGTGTGTGTCACTCAGGCCCTCCAGTAACAGCAGCTCTAGAGCGGTGTGTGTCACTCAGGCCCTCCAGTAGCAGCAGCTCTAGAGCGGTGGGTCACTCAGGCCCTCCAGTAGCAGCAGCTCTAGAGCGGTGTGTGTCACTCAGGCCCTCCAGTAACAGCAGCTCTAGAGCGGTGTGACACTCAGGCCCTCCAGTAGCAGCAGCTCTAGAGCGGTGTGTGTCACTCAGGCCCTCCAGTAACAGCAGCTCTAGAGCGGTGTGTCACTCAGGCCCTCCAGTAGCAGCAGCTCTAGAGCGGTGGGTCACTCAGGCCCTCCAGTAGCAGCAGCTCTAGAGCGGTGGGTCACTCAGGCCCTCCAGTAGCAGCAGCTCTAGAGCGGTGTGTGTCACTCAGGCCCTCCAGTAACAGCAGCTCTAGAGCGGTGTGACACTCAGGCCCTCCAGTAGCAGCAGCTCTAGAGCGGTGTGTGTCACTCAGGCCCTCCAGTAGCAGCAGCTCTAGAGCGGTGTGTGTCACTCAGGCCCTCCAGTAACAGCAGCTCTAGAGCGGTGTGACACTCAGGCCCTCCAGTAGCAGCAGCTCTAGAGCGGTGTGTGTCACTCAGGCCCTCCAGTAGCAGCAGCTCTAGAGCGGTGTGTCACTCAGGCCCTCCAGTAGCAGCAGCAGCTCTAGAGCGGTGTGTCACTCAGGCCCTCCAGTAGCAGCAGCTCTAGAGCGGTGTGTGTCACTCAGGCCCTCCAGTAGCAGCAGCTCTAGAGCGGTGTGTCACTCAGGCCCTCCAGTAGCAGCAGCTCTAGAGCGGTGTGTGTCACTCAGGCCCTCCAGTAACAGCAGCTCTAGAGCGGTGTGTGTCACTCAGGCCCTCCAGTAGCAGCAGCTCTAGAGCGGTGTGTCACTCAGGCCCTCCAGTAGCAGCAGCTCTAGAGCGGTGTGACACTCAGGCCGTCCAGTAGCAGCAGCTCTAGAGCGGTGTGTCACTCAGGCCCTCCAGTAGCAGCAGCTCTAGAGCGGTGTGTGTCACTCAGGCCCTCCAGTAACAGCAGCTCTAGAGCGGTGTGTGTCACTCAGGCCCTCCAGTAGCAGCAGCTCTAGAGCGGTGGGTCACTCAGGCCCTCCAGTAGCAGCAGCTCTAGAGCGGTGTGTGTCACTCAGGCCCTCCAGTAACAGCAGCTCTAGAGCGGTGTGACACTCAGGCCCTCCAGTAGCAGCAGCTCTAGAGCGGTGTGTGTCACTCAGGCCCTCCAGTAACAGCAGCTCTAGAGCGGTGTGTCACTCAGGCCCTCCAGTAGCAGCAGCTCTAGAGCGGTGGGTCACTCAGGCCCTCCAGTAGCAGCAGCTCTAGAGCGGTGGGTCACTCAGGCCCTCCAGTAGCAGCAGCTCTAGAGCGGTGTGTGTCACTCAGGCCCTCCAGTAGCAGCAGCTCTAGAGCGGTGTGTCACTCAGGCCCTCCAGTAGTAGCAGCTCTAGAGCGGTGGGTCACTCAGGCCCTCCAGTAGCAGCAGCAGCTCTAGAGCGGTGTGACAAAATATTCAAATCAGTCTATCTGTATGCGTGTGATAAATATGATCCATAGCGACTAAGAAAGAAATGCGCGTGCCAATTTTAATTCCACAAACATTTTCAAATGGACCTTTAGACCGATAAGCCCCGACCAGTCAAATGGACCTTTAGACCGATAAGCCCCGACCAGTCAAATGGACCTTTAGACCGATAAGCCCCGACCAGTCAAATGGACCTTTAGACCGATAAGCCCCGACCAGTCAAATGGACCTTTAGACCGATAAGCCCCGACCAGTCAAATGGACCTTTAGACCGATAAGCCCCGACCAGTTAAATGGACCTTTAGACCGATAAGCCCCGACCAGTCAAATGGACCTTTAGACCGATAAGCCCCGACCAGTCAAATGGACCTTTAGACCGATAAGCCCCGACCAGTTAAATGGACCTTTAGACCGATAAGCCCCGACCAGTCAAATGGACCTTTAGACCGATAAGCCCCGACCAGTCAAATGGACCTTTAGACCGATAAGCCCCGACCAGTCAAATGTCTTTCCATCGTATTTCAACAATGAATAGGATTTTTTTTTTTATTGTATCGGCTTTTCATTATAATTTCTGTGACCGAAAGACGCCAATTTACCGGTTAACAGAAACCCTGACGGGAATACTGAGATCCCTGGTGTGTGTGTGGTGCTATTAAGTCGCTCTCGTTTCTGTCAGTTGAGTTAGTGACAGACTAACCCCGCCCTGGCGCTGTGTGTGTGTGTGTGTGCCCGAGGTGTTGAGGACTTTATCAGTATAGTTTAATGAGGTAACTCTTTAAGAAATGTAGATCTCTCTGATTCCCAAATGGCACCCCCATTCCCTACATACTAGTGTACTACTTAGTTCACGTGCTCAAGAATCGTTCACAGGCTAGGCTGCCGGTTTTGGGACATACCTCAGTAAGCTGTACTCGTCCCTACACGCGCCTGTTGTATGTGTGGTATCTCAGGTGTGAACACGCCACTCCCTACCCGAGCCGAAACCGGCCCAATATTTACACCGTCGGCTAGGAAACCAACCAGAACATGTTTACATTGCCAAAGCAAGTGAGAAGAAGAAGAAGCAAATGACGAGCAGGAAACTGTTAGACATGAGCAGTAAACGCTGAGGTTGATAAAATATTGACCTTTCAACTGTCATATCATCACATAAGGCCAGTGTGTTATTAATGTAGTTGAAGTAAGAACAGAAAGATCACTGAACAGATACATAGTGGTGCTGTTTGTACTCCTCTGGTTGCCCTTGTCTCCCTTCTGTCTCTCCCCTGTCTCTCTCTCTCTCTCTTCCACCCCTCTCTCTCTCTTCCACCCCTCTCTCTCTCTCTCTTCCACCCCTCTCTCTCTCTCTTCCACCCCTCTCTCTCTCTCTTCCACCCCTCTCTCTCTCTCTTCCACCCCTCTCTCTCTCTCTCTTCCACCCCTCTCTCTCTCTCTCTTCCACCCCTCTCTCTCTCTCTTCCACCCCTCTCTCTCTCTCTTCCACCCCTCTCTCTCTCTCTTCCACCCCTCTCTCTCTCTCTTCCACCCCTCTCTCTCTCTCTTCCACCCCTCTCTCTCTCTCTTCCACCCCTCTCTCTCTCTCTCTTCCACCCCTCTCTCTCTCTCTCTTCCACCCGTCTCTCTCTCTCTCTTCCACCCGTCTCTCTCTCTCTCTTCCACCCCTCTCTCTCTCTCTCTCTTCCACCCCTCTCTCTCTCTCTCTCTTCCACCCCTCTCTCTCTCTCTCTCTTCCACCCCTCTCTCTCTCTCTCTCTTCCACCCCTCTCTCTCTCTCTCTCTTCCACCCCTCTCTCTCTCTCTCTTCCACCCCTCTCTCTCTCTCTCTCTTCCACCCCTCTCTCTCTCTCTCTCTTCCACCCCTCTCTCTCTCTCCACCCCTCTCTCTCTCTCCACCCCTCTCTCTCTCTTTCCGTCTGTCTCCACCCCTCTCTCTCTCTTTCCCCCCCTCTCTCTCTCTTTCCACCCCTCTCTCTCTCTTTCCCCCCCTCTCTCTCTCTTTCCCCCCCTCTCTCTCTCTTTCTCTTTCTCTCTTTCCCTCTCTGTCTCTTCCCCCCCCTCTCTCTCTCTTTCTCTTTCTCTCTTTCCCTCTCTGTCTCTTCCCCCCCTCTCTCTCTCTCTGAGAAGTATCCAGCCAGTCAGGAATGCAGCAGTCAGCAGAAAGGGGGTTTAATAATAAAACCTAACATTCTCACGTTGCAGAATGCCACCGCTCATCTAAACTGGGTGATATATACGGTGTGATGGGAGCTTTCACTGTCATATAGACATCCTGCTGCTCCCTGTCGGAGTTTAGACGGACGGACGTCCTGCTGCTCCCTGTCGGAGTTCAGACGGACGGACGTCCTGCTGCTCCCTGTCGGAGTTTAGACAGACGGACGTCCTGCTGCTCCCTGTCGGAGTTTAGACGGACGGACGTCCTGCTGCTCCCTGTCGGAGTTCAGACGGACGGACGTCCTGCTGCTCCCTGTCGGAGTTTAGACGGACGGACGTCCTGCTGCTCCCTGTTGGAGTTCAGACGGACGGACGTCCTGCTGCTCCCTGTCGGAGTTTAGACGGACGGACGTCCTGCTGCTCCCTGTCGGAGTTTAGACGGACGGACGTCCTGCTGCTCCCTGTCGGAGTTTAGACGGACGGACGTCCTGCTGCTCCCTGTCGGAGTTTAGACGGACGGACGTCCTGCTGCTCCCTGTCGGAGTTTAGACGGACGGACGTCCTGCTGCTCCCTGTCGGAGTTTAGACGGACGGACGTCCTGCTGCTCCCTGTCGGAGTTTAGACAGACGTCCTGCTGCTCCCTGTCGGAGTTTAGACGGACGGACGTCCTGCTGCTCCCTGTCGGAGTTCAGACGGACGGACGTCCTGCTGCTCCCTGTCGGAGTTTAGACGGACGGACGTCCTGCTGCTCCCTGTCGGAGTTTGGACGGACGTCCTGCTGCTCCCTGTCGGAGTTTAGACGGACGGACGTCCTGCTGCTCCCTGTCGGAGTTTAGACGGACGGACGTCCTGCTGCTCCCTGTCGGAGTTTAGACGGACGGACGTCCTGCTGCTCCCTGTCGGAGTTTAGACGGACGGACGTCCTGCTGCTCCCTGTCGGAGTTTAGACGGACGGACGTCCTGCTGCTCCCTGTCGGAGTTTAGACGGACGGACGTCCTGCTGCTCCCTGTCGGAGTTTAGACGGACGGACGTCCTGCTGCTCCCTGTCGGAGTTTAGACGGACGGACGTCCTGCTGCTCCCTGTCGGAGTTTAGACGGACGGACGTCCTGCTGCTCCCTGTCGGAGTTTAGACGGACGGACGTCCTGCTGCTCCCTGTCGGAGTTTAGACGGACGGACGTCCTGCTGCTCCCTGTCGGAGTTTAGACGGACGGACGTCCTGCTGCTCCCTGTCGGAGTTTAGACGGACGGACGTCCTGCTGCTCCCTGTCGGAGTTTAGACGGACGGACGTCCTGCTGCTCCCTGTCGGAGTTTAGACGGACGGACGTCCTGCTGCTCCCTGTCGGAGTTTAGACGGACGGACGTCCTGCTGCTCCCTGTCGGAGTTTAGACGGACGGACGTCCTGCTGCTCCCTGTCGGAGTTTAGACGGACGGACGTCCTGCTGCTCCCTGTCGGAGTTTAGACGGACGGACGTCCTGCTGCTCCCTGTCGGAGTTTAGACGGACGGACGTCCTGCTGCTCCCTGTCGGAGTTTAGACGGACGGACGTCCTGCTGCTCCCTGTCGGAGTTTAGACGGACGGACGTCCTGCTGCTCCCTGTCGGAGTTTAGACGGACGGACGTCCTGCTGCTCCCTGTCGGAGTTTAGACGGACGGACGTCCTGCTGCTCCCCGTCGGAGTTTAGACGGACGTCCTGCTGCTCCCCGTCGGAGTTTAGACGGACGGACGTCCTGCTGCTCCCCGTCGGAGTTTAGACGGACGGACGTCCTGCTGCTCCCCGTCGGAGTTTAGACGGACGTCCTGCTGCTCCCCGTCGGAGTTTAGACGGACGTCCTGCTGCTCCCCGTCGGAGTTTAGACGGACGTCCTGCTGCTCCCTGTCGGAGTTTAGACGGACGGACGTCCTGCTGCTCCCCGTCGGAGTTTAGACGGACGGACGTCCTGCTGCTCCCCGTCGGAGTTTAGACGGACGGACGTCCTGCTGCTCCCCGTCGGAGTTTAGACGGACGGACGTCCTGCTGCTCCCCGTCGGAGTTTAGACGGACGGACGTCCTGCTGCTCCCCGTCGGAGTTTAGACGGACGGACGTCCTGCTGCTCCCCGTCGGAGTTTAGACGGACGGACGTCCTGCTGCTCCCTGTCGGAGTTTGTTTGCTTGCTTTAACTGTTCTTAATACTGAAGTTGAATGAGTCTCTGTGCTAAATTCTCCCTCCCTCTCTCTCTCCTCCCTCTCTCTCTCCTCCTCCAGTGTCTGCGTACATTAGTAGGCCATACAGGAGGCGTGTGGTCCAGTCAGATGAGTGGTAACATCGTGATCAGTGGGTCGACAGACAGGACTCTGAAGGTTTGGGACGCGGAGAGCGGAGAGTGTGTCCACACCCTGTACGGACACACCTCTACTGTCCGCTGTATACACCTGCATGACAAACAGTGAGTTAACCAACACACACACACACACACACACACACACACACACACACACACACACACACACACACACACACACACACACACACACACACACACACACACACACACACACACCCTGTTTGGACACATCTGCCATAGGATCTACACCACAATGAGTTGGATGGACACACACTCCTGTTCACACACCCAGATTATTTCTCTCCAACTCAATATTTCTCCTCTCCCCCATCTTTTCTCCTCTCCCCCCATCTTCTCTCCTCTTCCCCCATCTTCTCTCCTCTTCCCCCATCTTCTCTCCTCTTCCCCCGTCTTCTCTCCTCTCCCCCCATCCTTCTCTCCTCTCACCCGTCTTCTCTCCTCTCCCCTCCCTCCTAGGGTTGTGAGCGGTAGCCGTGACGCTACGTTGCGTCTGTGGGACGTAGATTCTGGCGAGTGTCTCCACGTCCTGACGGGTCATGTGGC